>NW_026705322.1:300000-456343 GCF_029867415.1 Vicia villosa
CCGATTTTCTTCTTCTCAACAACTTCAACAATCTCAGCATTGTTATTAGACTTCTTCTTCTTTTTCTCAGCTTCCTTCTTTTTCTTCTCAAAATCAGCAGAGACAGCCTTAGCAACCTTTGCAATGACTTCTTCTGGGAACACTTCTTTATTGGTGGTAGCAGCAGGATGATCAAACTTTCTTTTGGTCCTTTCTTCCTTCTTACGATTCACTTTAATAGGAGCACCTTTGTCTTGATCTTTAAGACTCTTATCCTCTTTTTGTGACTTCAGATACTTAGTTCTGACTTCAGGTACCTCACTATTGAAGAAGGTTTCAAAGTCAGCTAGTACTGGTTTTCTTCTGATTCTTGTTCCAGCTAGAGGTTGAGGAACTTTGAGGATAGTGTCAATAATTTTCATCTTCTTCAAAGAAAAAGCATTCAGACAGGCTCCAGAGGTGACAGCAAGGTTTTTGATAATACCTTCAGACTCCAGACTCTCAACAATCTTGGAATGCACCAGAAGGTTTGTAATAATTCTACCAAAAGGAATGATTGTTCCACCATTTTCTTTTCTGAAAGCGTTTCTGGAATCCTTTACTGCTTTCCACATATGGTTGAAGATAATGTAAATCGCATCAACCTTTTTCTGAGTGGCAATGCAATAAAGAATATACCTTTGATCATTACTGATGAAATCCGAGGCATGTGTTGATTTCCTATGGTAGAAACACCCAAGAAGTATCTTTGTCCAGATTCTGTAGACATCTCTCAAATTCTTGACGTGTTTTGTTTTCTTGACATTTGGATAGAGAGTGGATAGAACTTCTCCCATATCTGCCCTTTGATCAAACTCATAAACCCCTTCAGGGTTTTTCAGATCAAACATCATTCTTAGGATGTTTTCAGTAATAACAACAAACTTTCCATGAACGAAAGAAATTATAGATTTTGGAGCAACCACAGCATGTGCCCAGAACTCCTTGACAAGATCCGGATAAACTGGACCAACGAACTCAGCAAACAACGAGGTCCATCCTTGAAAGATGATGTCTTCTTTAAGATGAAATTGGTTTTCTTCAATGTTGTCAAAGTCAACCATGAGTTCACACAGAACTTCCAATTCATCTTTAGGAATGGAGCATGCAACAACAGGAGTGAGTTGCAAAGTTTCTTCTTGGAGATGATGAGGAACAGATGACTCAGCATTTTGGGATGAGAAGGCAGCCATGGATGCAGAATGAACAAAAACGAACAAGAAAGGCGAACTGGGTTTTCGATTAGGGTTTTTAGAAAACGGCTAAGAACTTTTCAAACGAGAGAATGCAAGGAGAGAGAGAGACAAGGGAGCGAAAAAGATGTAAGATATGATTTGAAAGGAATATGTAGAGACGGATTTGAAAAGGAAAATAATAAGAAATATAAACTGAATAGTTCCAGAATCAAAAGAAATCAATTTTATTAAATGATGAGTGACGTAAGGAGAGAGAACGTGGTAAATGAAATGATTTAAAACAGTTACCTAGGTCGGCGTCTTTTCAACTGCACGCTTTGTACTAACCGTACAGACACGTGTTCACCATCAGATAATAGATGACAGCTGTAAATTTCAGAATAGACTTTACGCCTTCAGATTCAGATCACTGCTTCTAATCTGATCAAGATTCTCTTCTAGAAACATTCCTTCTGAAGTGTGCTGATCTGAATGATCTTCTGATCCATTACTTCTGATATACACAGCTTCTGGAGGTTCACTTCTTTGTTCTGCAGCTTCTGATACGACAAAATTGTATCTGCAGAAATTCTTAGGCTGCTTTGTTTCAACAAAAACAAGTTTATCATCAAACCAGATATTTATTGATTCATCCACAATTAGTGTTTCAATATTGTATATTCTGTAGCATTTAGAGCATTCAGAATAATCAAGAACGAAACATCAATGCTTTAGAGACAAACAAAACAGATGGTTCCAAGACTAATAAACTTTCTTTTCTGAAATCCTACAAACATAGTTTCTTCAACAGATCTAAGAACCAGAACTTGGAAGACATTCCTTCTTCCCTTCAAGTGTTGAGACCAACTTGAGTTCAGGAGACATGTCATGTTGACTTTTATCTTCTTTGTTGCCAAGAGAATCTGCAAAAGGAATAGTCTTTTTCTTTGGTACCCACATTTTCTTAGGTCCTTTCTTGTTAGATTTTCTCAAGTTCTGATTGAACTTGGGTTTAACATTGTAAGCAATAGGAGGAACAGCATGATAATTTTTAATGAGAGTTTCATGATATTTCCTAGGTTGTGTCACATGCTTCTTAGTGTGTGTTATGTGAAAACTTTGAGCATGTGAAGTGTGCCTAATATCATGGGAGTGGCCATACTTGAACTGATCATACAAAGGCTTGTATGTGAATTTCATTTCATCAACAGGTTCAAGTTTGTATGGGGTTTCACCCTCAAAACCAATGCCAACTCTTTTGTTTCCAGACACAGCATATATCATAGAAGCTAGCTGACTTCTGCCAATACTTCTAGATAAGAACTTCCTGAAACTTAAATCATATTCTTTCAGAATATGGTTTAAACTAGGAGTGGATTTTTCTGAATCAGAAGGAGATCCATCATTATTGGATAATTTTAAAAGTTTTTCTTTTAATTCAGAATTTTCCAACTCAAGCTTCTTTGTTTCAAATTCAAATAGCTTTTTCAGCTTCTTGTATTTGAGACTTATCTGAGACTTGAGTTCCAGAAGTTCAGTTAGACCGGAAACTAACTCATCTCTAGTAAGTTCAGAAAATACCTCTTCAGAATCTGATTCTGATGTAGATTCTGATCCGTCATCTTCTGTCGCCATCAGCGCACAGTTGGCCTGCTCATCTTCAGAGTCTGAATCATCTTCTGACTCATCCCAGGTTGCCATAAGACTTTTCTTCTTATGAAACTTCTTCTTGGGATTTTCCTTCTGAAGATTTGGACATTCATTCTTGAAGTGTCCAGGCTCATTGCATTCATAGCACATGACCTTCTTCTTGTCAAATCTTCTTTCATCAGAAGATTCTCCACGTTCAAATCTCTTTGAACTTCTAAAGCCTCTGAACTTCCTTTGCTTGGTCTTCCAGAGTTGATTTAGCCTTCTGGAGATCAAAGACAGTTCATCTTCTTCTTCAGATTCTGATTCTTCAGGATCTTCTTCTCTAGCCTGAAAAGCGTTAGTGCATTTCTTGATATTTGATTTTAATGCAATAGACTTACCTTTCTTTTGAGGCTCATTTGCGTCCAGCTCTATTTCATGACTTCTCAAGGCACTGATGAGCTCTTCCAGAGAAACTTCATTCAGATTCTTTGCAATCTTGAATGCAGTCACCATAGGACCCCATCTTCTGGGTAAGCTTCTGATGATCTTCTTTACGTGATCAGCCTTGGTGTATCCCTTGTCAAGAACTCTCAATCCAGCAGTAAGAGTTTGAAATCTTGAAAACATCTTTTCAATGTCTTCATCATCCTCCATCTTGAAGGCTTCATACTTCTGGATTAAAGCTAGAGCTTTAGTCTCCTTGACTTGAGCATTTCCTTCATGAGTCATTTTCAAGGACTCATATATGTCATAGGCCATTTCCCTGTTAGATATCTTCTCATACTCAGCATGAGAGATAGCATTCAGCAAAACAGTTCTGCATTTATGATGATTCCTGAAAAGCTTTTTCTGATCATCATTCATTTCTTGCCTTGTCAGCTTTACGCCTCTGGCATTTACTGGATGTTTGTAACCATCCATCAGAAGATCCCATAGATCACCATCTAGACCAAGAAAGTAACTTTCCAGTTTATCTTTCCAGTATTCAAAGTTTTCACCATCAAATACCGGCGGTCTAGTATAACCATTGTTACCGTTGTATTGCTCAGCAGAGCCAGATGTAGATGCAGGTGTAGACTTTTCACTTTCATCAACCATCTTTTACTAAAGCGTTTTTCTCTTCCTGAATCTTTTCTAAACACGGTTAAGTGCTTGCACCTTAGAACCGGCGCTCTGATGCCAATTGAAGGATAGAAAAACACTTAGAAAGGGGGGGTTTGAATAAGTGTAGCTTTAAAAACTTGACAGATAAAAATAAATTGCACAGTTATATTTATCCTGGTTCGTTGTTAACTAAACTACTCCAGTCCACCCCCGCAGAGATGATTTACCTCAACTGAGGATTTAATCCACTAATCGCACGGATTACAATGGTTTTCCACTTAGTCAGCAACTAAGTCTTCCAGAGTCTTCTGATCACACACTGATCACTCCAGGAACACTGCTTAGATACCCTCTAAGACTTTTCTAGAGTCTACTGATCCACACGATCACTCTAGTTACAACCTGCTTAGATCACTTCTAAGACTTCCTAGAGTATTCTGATCCACACGATCACTCTAGTTCCTTACAACTTAATGTAATCAATTCTAAGAGTATTACAAATGCTTCTTGAAAGCTATAATCACAAACTGTGATATTTCTCTTAATCGTTTAAGCTTAATCTCACTAATATATTACAACAGCAATGTAGTGAGCTTTGATGAAGATGAAGATTCTGAGCTTTGGATTTGAACAGAGTTTCAGCAAGTTAATAAGCGTTGTTTTGTTCAGGATCGTTAACCTTGCTTCTCATCAGAACTTCATATTTATAGGCGTTGGAGAAGATGACCGTTGAGTGCATTTAATGCTTTGCGTGTTCCGTACAGCATCGCATTTAATGTTATACGCTTTTGTCAACTACCTCGAGCCTTGTTCACGCTGTGTCTACTGACGTAGCCTTTAGTAGCTTTTAACGTTCCTTTTGTCAGTCAGCGTAGCTTGCCACTTGTACTTTCTTCTGATCTGATGTTTGTGAATACAACGTTTGAATATCATCAGAGTCAAACAGCTTGGTGCAAAGCATCTTCTGATCTTCTGACCTTGAAGTGCTTCTGAGCGTGATACCATCAGAACTTCAGTGCTTCTGTTCTCTTGTTCTTCTGATGCTTTCATAGACCCATGTTCTGATACTGCTTCGACCATCTTCTGATGTCTTGCCAGACCATGTTCTGATGTTGCATGCTGAACCCTTTGAGACAAAGCTTCTGAGCGCTGAATTATGCGTACTCTTTATATATTTCCTGAAAGGGAAATTGCATTGGATTAGAGTACCATATTATCTTAAGCAAAATTCATATTATTGTTATCATCAAAACTAAGATAATTGAGTGCAACATAAGATAGGATGGAGGATGTCTTCTCGGTGAAGGCCCTCTAATCTTGGTTCCCAAATCTACTCTTGGGATTTTCCTGGCTGGTTGTGATTAACTGCGCCAATGCATTCCGAGACTGATTTGTACCAGGAGGACCTAGAAACACATTAACCCCACTTAAAGCCTTTCTTAGGACGTAGAGCGGTGATTACGAAAGTAATTGTCACGCAGATACTACACTCAGAGAAAACTCTTTTATAGATACCAGTCAACGTATCTTTAAGGTCGAGCAAAAGCTCTAAGTCCCCTAGAATCCGTTCTACAGGTACAAAAATCCTTCTACGCCATGTTTGTTTAAAATCTCTTGTGTGTGCATTCATGCATTCATGCATTCATCATAATACCTAAGAAAACAAAATAGACTTTTTCGAGTCGTTTTTCAAGGAAACTAAATAACGAACATTTTGAACTTCATAGAAAGAGAGAAACGGAGAAAGGACTTAAGGATCTATACCATGGATTACGGAAGAAACAGAGCTAGGAAATACACCTTCAAGATTCCTAAGGTCGAGGAATTGGAAAAGCTCGGAAAACTGGTGGTCAACCCCCAGGCTTTCAAGGAGAAGTATGGAAAACTTCTTCCTCTTCTCAACACTAATATTGTGGATGGGATCCTTCCCACATTGGTACAGTTTTACGATTCAACGTATCACTGTTTCACCTTTTCAGATTATCAACTCATGCCTACGTAAGAGGATTACTCTCGTCTAATTGGAATACCTGTGTACGCGCAAGATCCGTACTCCGGTTTGGAAAAGAATCCTGACGACATTATCATTGATGCAACTACTCCCTTGAACACAGTCGACATCAGAACTCATATGGTGAGCAAAAGAGGAATTCAAGGATTGCCCTCCAAGTTCTTGTTGGATCAAGCTCGGTACTTCGTCACCATCCAAGATATGAGTGCTTTTGAGGAAATCTTGGCTTTACTTATCTGCGGATTGTTTTTGTTACCTAACATTAACGACTTCGTCGACATCAACACAATTAAGATCTTCTTAATTCGGAATCCAATTCCAACCTTGCTTGCGGATGCTTATCACTCTGTGCATTCAAGAAACCTGCAGTGAGGAGGATTAATCACATGCTGTGTACCGTTGTTATACGAATGGTTCGTCTCACACCTGCCAAAGTCTATCACTTTCTGGAACGTAAGGGATGGCCTTTACTGGTCACAGAAAATCATGTCCCTGACTCATACGGACATTGATTGGTGTAGTCCTGACAACGACGAAACCAAGATCATCTTCAGTTGTGGAAGTTATCCCAATGTACCCCTTATTGGAACTAAGGGAGGAATCAGCTACAATCCAGCTTTAGCCCGTCGTCAGTACGGCTATCCCATGAAAAATATACCAAGTAGTATTCAATTGGAGGGCCTGTTCTTCAAGAACATCGACGATCATGGTAACATGCTGAAGAAGGAAATTGTCCAAGCCTGGCGTCTTGTTCACAGCAAAGGGAGAAGATTGTTAGGAAAACATCTTTGCATCTCCCTGGATCCTAACCTTCAATGGGTATGCGTCAGGGCATTCAAGCTTAGGATGCCATATCAACATCAAGAACCCATTCCCCTAAGGGAACCAATATTCGTTTTCTCCACCGATGTTGAAAAACTACAAGCGACATTAAACAAGGTATGCCAAGAAAGGAATGCTTGGAGAAACAAGTATCGAATCGTTAACACGGAAAACGTTGTGATTCAAAACATCCTAAGAAGGAAGGATGAGTTACTTGAAGTGCTCGATCGACAAGTGACACAAACGTCACTTTCTCATCATATCCCTCCTGCTTCCTGGATCATCGATCAACTCACGTCAGAGAATGCTCAGCTCAAGAAACAGAAGAAAATGTTAGAACGTGAAGTTGGCTCTTCGTCAAAGTTTTAGAGTCCTTTCTCTTTGTTTCACTGTATTTCCCTTTTCAAAGTGTGTAAAAACGGCGTTTTCGCTTAATTAATATAAAGTTTGATGTTTCATAATGTAATTATGGTGTTTCCTTGAAAAAATTAACTTAATTACACATCATGCATCGCTTTAGTCGTACGCACTGACACGAGAATTATCGCGGATCTAATCGTCACTTTCCTTTCTCCAGAAAGAGAGGAGGAGAAGGAGGTGAACAAAGGCATTCAAGTTGTCTTATTCATACAACACTCGTTCAAATCGCAAGAAAAGAATGTAAGACTTAGAACAAGAGAATGGAGAACTCCGAGAAGAGGTTACTACTCTCAAAGATGCTGTTGAAAGGCTCAATAGTATGGTAGAAGCCCTGGTAGTTGCACAGAATCGACCAACGCCAGAAGAACCATAAAGGACTGTGGTTTTCGAGATTGTTTCTACTCCTATTCCTCAGTATACCATGCCGCCCAACCGACCTTGGGGCATGCCGTATAATTTTATTCCAGACGGGTACATACCCCCAGTTTCTGAAGTTCCAAGAGCTACAATGGAGATGCATCCACCGGAGGGTTACAGACCTCTGGAAATTGAAGTTCCAAGAGCAACGACAATGGGTTACGCGCAGCAGAATGCTGAGATACCAAGATCTGCTGTCATGGCTTTTCCACAACCCATTATGCATACTTTTCCTCCACCGGGCGGACAAGTATATCATCACGCTCCCAATGAGGACGCTGGCGTGTATGAAAGATTGGACGAGTTCCAGGAACAGTTTTTGCAAATGCAAAAGGAACTCAAGACTCTCCGAGGACAAGATATATTTGGAAAGAATGCTGCAGACCTCTGTCTGGTTCCAAATGTTAAGATTCCTCACAAATTCAAAGTACCAAATTTCAAGAAGTACAAAGGGAATTCATGCCCACAAAGTCACCTCGTGATGTACGCTCAAAGGATGTCAACTCAGACTGATAATCAACAATTGCTCATTCATTATTTTCAAGACAGCCTGACTGGTGCTGCACTTAAATGGTACATGAACTTGGACAGTTCAGAGATTCGTACTTTTTGAGACCTCGGAGAGGCCTTCGTCAAACAGTATAAGTACAAACTGGATATGGCTCCCGACAGAGATCAACTCCGGGCCATGACTCAAAAGGATAGAGAGAGTTTCAAGGAATAAGCTCAGAGATGGCGTGAAGTTGCTGCTCAAATTTGTCCTCCACTTGAAGAGAAAGAAATGACAAAAATCTATCTCAAGACATTGAGTCCATTTTACTACGGACAAATGGTCGCCAGCGCCCCCAGTGACTTTACCGAGATGGTAAACATGGGCGTACGTTTAGAAGAAGCAGTTCGAGAAGGACGCTTAAACAAAGAACCAGAATCTTCTATTGGTCCAAGGAAGTATGGAAGTTCTTTCCAGAAGAAAAAAGGATCAAGATGTCAGCAATGTCTAGCACAAAATCAGAAAGAGGTTCTAACCTCAAATTGCAACAATAACTCCGGTTGTTAACTCAGCGCCAGCTTATCAACCTCAGGTTTTGCAACAACCATTTCAAAAAAGGTCGCAGCAACCTCAACAACAGGTTCGACCTCCAAATTACAATAATCGGGCACAAAGGTATCCTCCCTTTGACCCCGTACCAATGCCTTATGCGGATTTTTTTCCAACACTATTAGCAAAAGGACTCATTCATACAAAGAGCCCTCCAAATCCTACGAATGAATCTTCACCATGGTTCAAGGCTGACCAATCTTGTCCCTACCATCAGGGGGCACCAGGTCACAACATCGGGAGCTGTCTCAATTTCAAGATCGACGTTCAAATATTAGTGAAGAGCGGAATGCTATCCTTCAAAGATACTAATCCCAATGTCCAGGCAAATCCTTTGCCGCAGCATAAAGAAGCTTCAGTGAATTTGATAGATCAACACCCCAACGTCTTTCAAATCTATGACATTCGTCAGATAGGGGAAAATCTCGTCAAAATGCACGCTAGACAAGCTGGATATGGCCATGTGCCACCTCACAACTACTTCACATGTGAAATTTGTCCAAAGAATAATCAAGGATGTGCTGTAGTTCAAGCTGCATTACAAGAACAAATGGACTTTGGATGGATTCAACACATCCGAGTCAAAACTGAGTACGACGTCAACATGGTTCAAGGATGTCCAGGAGAATACAAGATCTACAAAGTTGAAGATCTCGAAGGATCGGTAGTCAGGTTCCATAAGACTTTAAATGGACTTGCCTACTTTGGAACGGATTTCCATCCTTACAGTAGATGCAGAATCTGTCGAAGAAATTCACAAGGATGTTTGCGCGTTCGCAACGACATTCAGAAACTGATGGATGATAATACCATTACCGTTCTTGCCAACAGAAAAGATGACGAAGTCTTTACCGTATCTCCTCAAATTAATCAAGTTGAACCAATGCAAGTCAAGTATGACAGCAGGAAGACAGCAATTGCTCCGTTAGTCATCTACTTACCAGGTCCTGTACCGTATGAGACCAGCAAGGCTATACCATACAAGTACAATGCTACATTCATTAAAAATGGTAAGGAAATACCATTACCATCTGTTGTCAACATTGCAGACGTTAGTCGAGTCACCAGAAGTGGACGAGTCTTCAATAGAACAACAGAAAATATGGAGAAACCTTCGGAAGAAGCACCGCATAGGCAAGACAATCATCCGACCAATACTGTTCAAGCGAAAGAAAATGATGAGATCTTGAAATTAATCCAGAGGAGTGAATACAACATTGTAGACCAGCTGCTACATACTCCTTCTAGGATATCTGTTCTCTCCCTACTATTGAGTTCTGAAGCTCATAGGGAAGCCCTACAGAAAGTCTTGGAACAAGCTTTCGTAGAACCAAGTGTTACCATGGAACAATTCAACAATATCATTCCCAACATCTCCGCAGGAACTAATCTGAGTTTCTGTGATGAAGATCTTCCTGAAGAAGGAGTGGACCATAATCTTCCACTTCACATCTCAGTTGGCTGCATGGGTGATGTTCTCACATGAGTCCTAATAGACAATGGATCCTCTCTCAACGTCATGCCTAAATCAACATTGTCAAGACTATCCTTCAAAGATTACCCGCTAAGGGACAGCCATGTCATCTTTAAAGCATTTGATGGATCAAGGAAGTCAGTTTTTGGAGAAGTAGATATTCCCATAACTATTGGACCTCAGACGTTCAAAATCACTTTCCAAGTTATGGATATCCCGGCACAATACAGTTGTTTGCTAGGTCGCCCATGGATTCATGAGGCTGGGGCAATTACTTTAACACTTCATTAGAAACTGAAGTTCATAAGAAATGACAAATTGGTAACCGAATGTGGAGAACGACTCCTGATCGTCAGCAACCTGTCATCATTCTCCGATATAGAACCAAAAGAAGTCACTGGAACTAAATTCCAAGCACTTTCCTTGGACAAGGAAAAAGGAAAGGAGAAAGTAGGGTCTATTTCTTCTTACAAAGATGCAATCCAAGTTGTAAAGGATGGCACTACCAGTGGTTGGGGGCATATCGATATTCCTTCCAACAACAAGAACAGAACAGGAGTTGGATTCTTTCCGACATCATCAAAGGCTATTCCAGGAATTGAGGTAGTTCTTCCAATTCAAGAAACTTTCCGCAGTAGAGGTTTTCTTCAACGTGTTCAACAAACAGTCAATACCATCGGTACAGAAAACACCGATGAGAATTTTGAAGTGGAATGTATGTCCTACCTTCTCGAGGCAGGATACATATCCCTATCAGAGTCTGAAGAAGTTCCTCCTGTCCCCGAAGAGACTTGGGATACATTAGGAGAACCAAGCGGAAAGTTCTACTACATGGTGAAATACTCCGCTCCTGAAAGTTCAAAAATATCTCTTGAAGACATTGTTCCGACTAGATGGGACATTGATTATGAGTTCCTTACTCAGCCAAAAGAGATATACAAACCTTGCTATTCATCATCAGCATCTGGTGAAGTCATCATTGAGGATTATACCCCCAAGTCACCTTCCGAGGCTACGGATTTAGAGTATACATACCTAGTCAACGCCATCTTGGGAGAAGAGCAAGACCAAAATACAGAAGAGAATGATCTCGAAAGTGTCTCCGACAATGAGTCTCTCCATTCAGAAGATTGGAAGTTTCCTCAAAAGAAAAACCGACATACTCCAGTTGGAAATGGGTATTCTCACACCGCTTAGTCTGCTGAAGTAAAAGAAGATCGTCTGAGTGTTGCAAAGACAGTGGTTGGTAAATCAAGACCTACCACAGGCCAACTCAAGCCTAAGGTGCCAGATTACCCAGTGCACAATGGGGTTCGCCACTATTGGACGGCTGTTGAAGTTTCGACTGTTGTTCGCACTCCTAAGTAGGAACTTTCACCGTTATTTTGTCCTCTCACCATAGCCCAGGGTGAAGAGATGTTTCATAGGGCTTTGCATTTTACTATTTCTTAGGAAAATGTCCCTCTTTTCTTCGCCCAAAGCAATAGAGTTTTTTTATAGGGTCTTTGTTTCAAGAAGTGACTGTCGATAAATAAAAATGTCATTTTGTTCCTTCGTTAGTTTTTCCTTTTCTTTTTCGGAAATTGGTAATCCTAAAAAACACCCTTAAAAAACATCAAAATATTCCATTAACTTCATACACCGAGTCTTCCCTCGTTTCCTAAATAAAACTTATCGCACATATGCAGATTAATCATAAAACACCCCGTTGAAACGTGCGATCGTATGACTTCTCCAAGCTTTGAGTTTCCTGTATTCGAGGCAGAGGAAGAAGAAGA
The DNA here is from genome assembly GCF_029867415.1 of Vicia villosa. Lineage (NCBI taxonomy): Eukaryota > Viridiplantae > Streptophyta > Magnoliopsida > Fabales > Fabaceae > Vicia > Vicia villosa. The sequence continues at coordinate 311,954 of NW_026705322.1, forward strand.
CGAAGAAATATCAAAGGAAATTTCACGGTTACTTCAACAAAAAGAAGAGGCCATTCAGCCATACAAGGAGCCTCTAGAGATCATTAACCTTGATTCCGATGGAAACAGAAAAGAGGTTAAGATTGGAGCTTCGCTCAGTTCAGAGATCAGAGAGAGTTTGACACAACTGCTCAGAGAAGCATTTGGCTGATTACCATTCCATAAATAAAATTTGAGCTTTGTGCCTTTTCTTTGAAATCGAGTCTTATTCAATTTCTTAAAATGCGTTTTAAGTTTAAACAGTCATTTTCTTGAAAAAAAATGTTTTCATAAAATAAAATGAATTTACTTGCAAAATAAAGGTGAAATTTCTTTCTAAGGTTTACAAACAATAGGAAGAATGCCAACAGTTGCTCCAAGAACGGTTGAGACTCCGGGAACAAATTTCCCCATGAGATCGCTTTGCGAACATCTCCCGATGACGGATCTTCATTTCGAGTCATATCACTCACTTCAAACAGCGGGCAACCGGTAACCAGTTATCCCCAACGGAGTACAAACTACAAAAAGAAGACATCTTCTGATCAACAAAGATTCAAGTCGTATCCCAGGATATCACATCCACGACAATTCTATTCACATTCACTTTACATTTTATAATCATCATAATATTCATGCATACTTCGCACATCATAATTGCATAGTTAGCATAGTCTAGTTAGGCTTTGATCATGTTAGTGCCCGAATCACTTGGGCATGTACTCAAGCTTCCCCTGCAAAGTCGTGAAAAGGTTTTTTTCTTCTTAAGAAAGAAAGTTCGTACACCCGAATTTCCCAAGAGGTTAACAAATGGTGGTCTTCCAAAGGAAGGTAGTTTGTTCACCTTGAGAAATCCCCAACAAGTCAACAAATGGTAATCTCCCTCAAAGAGATAGTTTGTTCACTCCCAAGCAAAGTCGACAATAGATATCTTCTTCAAAAAAGATAGTTTGTTCACTTTTGGAATTCCCCAACTGAGGTTCTCCCGCAGAGCGACACTCGGCAATCTTCTTCAAATAAGATAGTTTGTTTCGCATTGGAATTCCTCACTGAATCGGCGAGCGGTGTTCTTCTCAAAATAGTTCCGATTCCCCGGTAGAATTGACGAATGACAAGTTCTCTTCCTGGAAAATGTTTTAACAAATCCCCAGCAGAGTCAGTGAATGACAGTCTTCGTCAAGAAGATAGTTCAGATTCCTCAGCACAAGACGATGAACGACAGTTTTCATCCTAGAAAACAATTTGTTATCCACCAGCGGATCGACCAATAATGGTCCTCCTTCGGAAGACAGTTCATCCACTTTCAAGCAAAGTCATTAGCCCCTCAAAAGGATGCAAGATCGTATGATATTCCTTCGAAGGTGCCGAGTTGAAAGAAAGCATGATGAAGATTCTTAGTTACCATCAAGGGACATCTCTCCAACAAATACTAATGAGAGATTTTATGAGGGAACGAACCTTTGGAAATTTTCTCTTTATCTGAGATATTGTCCAAATTATAACTGACACTAGTTCCGCGATTAGACATCCGGATCGAGGGGAGGTTATCACAACTGAGACCAGTTTCGAGATACAGACATCCGAAACGAGGGGAGGTTATTTACATTATCATTATAACTGAGACGAGTTCCGCGATTAGACATCCGGATCGAGGGGAGGTTATCACAACTAAGACCAGTTTCGAGATACAGACATCCGAAACGAGGGGAGGTTGTTCACATTATCACTATAACTGATACCAGTTCTACGATTAAACATCCGGATTGAGGGGAGGTTATCACAACTGAGACCAGTTTCGAGATACAGACATCCGAAATGAGGGGTGGTTGTTCACATTATCATTATAACTGAGACCAGTTCCGCGATTAGACATCCGGATCGAGGGGAGGTTATCACAACTGAGACCAGTTTCAAGATACAGACATCCGAAATGAGGGGAGTTTGTTCCCATTATCATTATAACTGATACCTGTTCTGCGATTAGACATCCGGATCGAGGGGAGGTTATAACAACTAAGACCAGTTTCGAGATACAGACATCCGAAACGAGGGGAGGTTGTTCACATTATCATTATAACTGAGACCAGTTCCGCGATTAGACATCCGGATCGACGGGAGGTTATCACAACTGAGACCATTTTCGAGATACAGACATCCGAAACGAGGGGAGGTTGCTTACCTTTTTCTAAGTATCAACACTTATTAAAAGAAGATGGATTGCGCATTTCGCGTTGCCATCCATTCACCAGAATTCGCATAACACATTTCTACAAGAGTTTGTCTCCTCATCCCCCGCCAAGTGCGACAACGGGATTAAGTCATGAACGAACGTTTTATTATCACTACAACATCTCAGGAACGCCCAAAATTCGGGCATTCTTTGGTATTTAAGTCTCTCTCATTCTGAAGAGATCAAGATATCAATCTTTCTCCCTCCGAATGAAAGAAACTTAAATAGGGGCATCTGTCATACCCTAATTTTGACCCCCCTGAGATGTCACACCTCCAGACTTTTCATCAGATTAAAACAAATGCTCAGAGCAGTCATTTATTCATCGGGCACTTAATCGAGGGTGTTCAAGGACAAAAGAGCTCAGGAAAAGGATCAATAAATAGAAGGATTAGTCTCTAATACAATCATAGGACTCAAAAGCTTAATTTTTATTCACCTATGACTGATTAGAGACTAGTCATCAGGGCTCAGGTTTACTCAAGACCCCTAATTTAGGGTTTTAAGCCTATCAGGGACTGTAATCAGGGACCACATTTGGGAAACCCTGGAGAACTCCAGGACATCACTCAAAGGCTTCAATCATCTTCAAATGATCCATGTGACAATATCCATAAGGCATTACACTTCAATTCAAGGTCTACAGTCATCAATTTCATCTGGTCGACAATTAGGGTTTTTGACCTAATTCACCAAGATAGTTGACTTTTAATCAGGACATGGATCCAAAACTCAAAACATGGCTCAAGAACTTCTATCACCTCAATATAATCCATTCACATCACTCATTTAAGGAGGAGAGTTTGATTCATCACAAAAATCCAAGACTTCACTTCATTAGGAAAACGTCAACTATACAAGATTACCTTTGACTTTTGGGATTTTTAGTCAAACCATGACTTTTAAAGATCAATATCATCAATATATGATTATTAAAGTCATTTGGCAAAAGAAATTCAAGAAAATTCATCAAGGATCAAAAAGTCAGGAATTAGGGTTTTTGAGGGCACTATGGGAACTCAAAATTTCACCTACACAACTCAAAAAACTTCCAACATGAAAGTTGTAGATCTTTCAAAATAAAACAACATCTCACAATACAACTTTTTTCAAGAAATCAATCATTTAAGAGATTTGGGAATTTTGAAGTTTTAGGTCATAAAAACTTGGAAAAATTTCTAAGTATTTTGACCTAGTTTTCTTCATACTTTGGGCCTGTTTTACACGAATTTCACAAATGATTTTGGAAAAAACCCAAACTAATTAATTGAAGTACATATTAAGGGCTTTCCAAATTGTGCTCAACCTCCTCCAAATTCATTTTGAGATAGGAGTTATGCTTGTTCAAAGTTGGCCTCATGAAGTAAAATTATACGTCATGTACAATTTGAAACTTTGCAATTTTGTGCATATGATCTCACTAATGGATGCTACACGACCCATAACACATCTGCAAACATACCTTGCGTTCATTTTCACCATGGCATAAGAATTGAAGAAGATTCCCAAAAGCAAGAACATGTGATTATGTAATCATTACTTTTGAGAATTTATGGTAAGTAATGATTCATCAATTGAAATCTTCTCCTAAGCCAATAGAAAGCCTCTACATATCAGAAATGTTCCCCAAGATCAGATAGAATCAATTGATAGGGAGCTAACTCGGTTTGTTCATCATTGCATTTTGGAGATTCTTTGAATTTCTTCATGGCCAAGAAACCAAAACTCTCTCATTAAGCAAGCTCACTCCCTCAATCTGCACAGAACTCTTTGCCTATAAATACAAGTGCCATCCTTCATATTAATCACACCAAAGCAACTCAATTCCTTGCTTTCTCCTTCTCTCTCATGCTTATGGTTTTTCAAAGTTCTTTGGCAAGAAGAATCGATTTCTTCAAACCAGAGCTCTTCTTTGAGAAGTAAGCATTCTAACATCTCAAGGAGGTTCATTAGAGGTGATCCAAGCACCTGGATCACTTCTGTAAATGGAGGAACACCATAGCCACTTTCATTTTGAAGCTCGAGCAGTTGGAGGTCTGTAGCATAATTCAAGAGGTGTCAAGCAAGTCCAAGCAACCAAACATGTTCCTTAGGATGCAGTGAAGCTATTCAGATGGTCGCAGCCCATCTGTAAGTGCAGAATCACTACTTTCCATTCTCACATGGAGCTCAAATAGAAGGGGTCGGGTAGAACAATACTGAAGCATTCAAGGTGCAATAAGTATTCAGTTAGCATCACTGAGTCCTAAGGAAGATTTTAGGATCATTCATACAAGCCCAGGTGCTCTCCATCACTCTCACGACCTCCAATTTCAGAGGTATTTTTTTCAAACTCTAACCCACCTATTCAAGTACTCTTTCTTATATATCTCGATACCAGTTTGTTCAGCATCATCAGAGGATTGGAAACCCTCTATCATCATTCATTTATTCATCTTGCTCATCATTTAATTTTAAATTTAGGGTTCATATGTTCTTCGTGTTTTCCAAGAAATTAGATAGTTGTAGTTAATATAAATAGATATTAGTTACATATCTGGATTCGTGAGGGAATTTGGAACAAAATTCATGTTTACACCATCACGTTTGGTTGAGAAACGAGCAAGTTCAGAAATTCAAATTTTGGAGAGCTTGAGTTTGAAGACGAAGATGGTGATGGCGCCATTCTTTTGAATATCAGGGTTTAAGTTTAAAATATATTTAGTTTAATCCGTTTAACAAACGAGTTCATTGTTTGCCCTAGTGGCCTCACATGCGCTCTTAGTCTCCTCATGCCTCAAGTCTGGGGTTCGAATCCCCCTCGCCCCAGACTTTTTGATTCTTTTATTTTTTCAACATTTCTAACTCATTTTGAAACAAAACCAAATGCGCGCGTGTTATAGTCACCAACTGGGGCTTGGCCTAGTGGTATTATTTTGAACATGTGACCATAAGGGCGTGGGTTCATGCCATGGTGGAGACAAACCTATTATTTTTATCACTATTTTCCTTTATTTTCTTCACTACTTCACATAATTAATTCACCTATCAAATTAAATCATTTTCACTTCATTTTTCACACACTTCTCATTTAATATATCTATTTTGAGGATATACCAAAAAATCATAAAAAATATATTATTTTAGTATGTTTTAATAAGGTTTAAAATCACATATTTTTAAGTATGTTTTAATACTTTAAAAAATATAAATCTCACTTGGTTTTCAAACATAACCTCTTGTAAATATTTTTGTGGTAAAACCCTAATCATTTAGGTCTTAATTAGGTATAGACTCTGTCTTTGCCCTAATTAAGTTGACATCTGTCAATTTTCAAAACTGTTTTCAATCCCCGATCAAACGGGCGATCCAGGTTTTCCGACAACAAAACCTTGTATCATTTCAATCATCCTTCAATTGTTTTTCTCATAAACAGTAAATCATTTTCAATGGGCCTCTAATAGAGTGTAAGTCCCAACACCTTCTTTCTTTTCTTAGTTTGTTTTCAAAAACTGTATTTACAAAATCTTCTCGCTGTTTTCAAAATATTCTTCTGGTATTTTAAGGGCATTATTCCCGGTGAAACTCTTCAGATACCTATGTGACCTATGTCCATCTTCACTTCTTCTGTTTTCAAAAACCTTTAACTGTTTATCATAAATATTCAACTGTTATCAATAATCAACTGCTGGTAAGGCTTTGTATATACTTCTTCAAAGGCCTCCACTCCATCCAGGTTAGGCTTTACAAGCTTTCAATTTACAGTCTTTATTTAAATTACTGTCAAATATAAACTGTTTATATATTGTTTAGAACTACGTCTGAGTGTAAACCTTAGGACAGTTAAACTATATATATATATATATATATATATATATATATATATATTATAGGACTATGGCCTAGGATTGAGAATGTCTTCCCGGTGAAGGCTCTTTCCTAATTAGAGATCTGTAGTTCAAACCCTCAAGATGAATTATTCCCGGTGAAACATCTTGAAAAAAACCTTAGAACCAAAACTAGGATACATCCACCCAAGAGGAATTATTCCCGGTGAAACCTCTTACCCTTTTGCTTAAAGCCAAAATAAGTTCAAAACTACATAGCTTCCTCTTGTGCTATAACAAGGACCCTCGATGACCCTCGATTAGCCTTCTCTTGGGCTTTGTACAAGGACCCACAGGCTTCTTAAAAGCATTTCCAGCTTCCTCTTGAGCTTGTATACAAGGACCCGTCAGGTTTCTTATAAACATAGGAACATGTCTTTAGTTACCTTTTAGCCTATCCTGGTGAGTTTCTTCCATTCTTCAAACCAGACTTTAAACAAGCTAAGATTATCTCAATCTCACATTGAGTACACCTTTTGGAATGAGAGACATGGACAGTCTCTGTTACCCTTATTGTAACACCCGGAATTTAATTATTTATTTAATTAAATTGTATAAGGAAATTATTTGTTGGAATTAGTCGAAGTTAGAATTATTGGCATTATTATAAGAGGCGTAATTGGAATTATGCGTTGTGTTGGGCGGATAAATTAATGATCGAGAAATTAGTCGGTTTAATCGGAGAATAATATTAGAGATAATATTACTATAATGGACTATTATTAATTTAAGTTGATTTAAGCCGTAGAGAATGATATTGAATATGTTGAGTTGGTGGTTCGGACGATTTATTTTATAGTCGGTAGTTAGTCAGTTTGGTGGGAGAAATAATAATAGAATTAATATTATGGATTATGAGAGTGTTTTATTTAAGTGGGCTTAGACGTTGCGTTGGTGATAGTAATCATGGGAGTGTTAATTAGTAAGCTCAAATGAAGATTATAATTAAATTAATAATTATAATAAAATAAAGGAAATAAGAAGAGAAGTTAGGTCTCAATAGACGTGGAGAAAGAAGAAAAGTTGGAGAAAGAGGAGAGGTGAAGAAGAGAGCCATGGCGGAAGAGAAAAGCTAGAGGAAGTCTAATTTTCGCAGCAAGTTTCTGCAGTGAGACACCTTAGTAAAACGAACGTTTCTCCCAATCCAACCGTTGGATTGTCGCGGTTCTTGGACACAACGTTCCAGACTCGTAGATGTAACTTCTGACCGGAGCGATTTTTGTTTTGATGATTTTAAGTCCATCTGACAAAGCGATTTCCGAACAGGTTTTTGGTGCGTCTCTGCATGTTGTTAGAAAAGATTTTCGGAGAAAAGTTGGAAGCGGCGGCATAAGCTATGGCAACCGGGAGAGTAGAGAAATCTCATATCCAAGGTAAGGGTGGGGTTCTAGCTCTATAAACGGGATTATGATGAATGATATGTGGGGGTTATGGTTGTATGATTGCCTCTGTTTTGTGTGTTGTGATTGCATTGTTGAATGTTGAAATTGATTGACGTCGGTGAATAAGGTTATAAAATTTCAATCAATGGTTGTGGGAAATTAACCTAGGGTTTATAATTATTATTGAGGAATTAGTTGTATAAAATTGCTAGATGTTGGTGGAATATAACTATAATATTGCTATGTTCCTGTGATGGTCGAAATTGAATTGTACTGGAATCGAAGGAAGAAAATTGAGTTTTAATTTTGTTGGAAGATGCTGTCAGTGCAGGTAAGCGCCAAGGTTTGGACGCGGCGCGAACTAAAGGTTTCTGTGGTGTTCGCGGCGCAAAGAGAGTTTCGCGGCGCGTGCTATACGAGTTTTAGAAATATGTTTTGATTTCTGGCTGTTGATGTTTTATGTTGGTTGTTGGGATCAAGCCTTAGTAGGATTAACTTGAGAAGAATTATAATTATTATTAGTGAAGAAATTGGTTTAAATTAATTAGAATATTCTACCGTTGGAATTGATTAATTTAATTAGTAGAAATTATAGTGATGATTCTTAGTGATGAGATATGTAGTTAATAGATTAAGTTGTATAAAGATGGAATTGGTGTGAAGAAGAAATAGCATTAGTAATAACGATGATATATGTAGCAGGCTGAATTAGTAGCATAATTGGAATTAATAATAGAATTAACGAATAGTAGAATTGGAATTAAAATGATAAGAATTGTTGGTAGTAGATTAATTAATAAATTGAAGAATTAGTACCTAGATGTTTAGGGGCTGTTTTGTAATGATTAAGTTGATGCAATTGATGCACGTTTAAGTTGTTGTTTTCGTTGCTGTTGTTCTGGTTGGTGTTGTTGATACGTTGATTAAGTTGGAGGTCTTATGACCAATGTTGTTTAAGTTATTAATGATGCGTTGATTAAGTTGCAGGTCTTATGACCAAGGTTGATTAAGTTGTTTGCGATTGTTGCATTGTAGTGTTGTGACGTTGTAGTTGTTGTTATTGTTGCATGCATACATTTGCATATAACGTTGGCCTGGATTGGCAAAATGTTTAAGTTGGCCTTGACGGCACCTGTTTAAGTTGGCCTTGATGGCACCTGTTTAAGTTGAAATGCCTCGATAACCTGGCATATGTTTAAGTTGGGAGTTCTGCTCCAATGGTACCACATGCATTTGCACAGTTGAGTTGCATTTGAAGTTGTTGTTGTTATTACGTTGTTGTTGTTGTTGTTATAAGTTGTTGTTGTTGTTATAAGTTGTTGTTGTTATACTTGTTGTTGATAAATAATTATTATAACCGTTGTTGCTATTTGTTATTATAACTGTTGTTTGAATAAGTATGAAGTGGTGAAATTGTATGATCTAATCTTAATATATTATTTATCATACGCTTGTTTATATTGTTGGATATCTCACCCCTTCTGAATGATGTTTCCCTACCATGGGAAATGGACAGGTACTCAAGATAGCAGTGGATGTTTGAAGTGATTTTATGAAGTCTTTAGTTACTGTTAGTTCGAGTTGGGTCTTGCTCTGATACGTAGCACTCGGGTGGATGAACGATTGTATTTTAATTGTTGTTATAACTATAAGTTGTTAAATTTTAAGTGGAACTTATGAAGTAATATGACGTTGGTGAAGTTGTTTTAGTTTAATAAAAATATTATGCGAAGTGAAGTTGAATAATTGATATTATTATTATTATTAATAAAAGTTGTTTTATTTTTTAAAAGAGTAAACAGGTTTTATCGTTTCATCCGAGTTATGTGCTATGTATCTATGATATATGTGATTAAGTTGTTTGTTGTTTTACGTTGAATGTGACATCCCAATTGTATATTGAATTTCCGCACTCTGATTTTATTAAATATTCGTTGGGTAGATTTGGGGTGTTACAATTGGTATCAGAGCAGGTCGGTCCGTCCGGCCAGAGTCGTCTAATGTTGTTTATTCCTCTGTACGCGACAAGTGTGTGAAACACTGTCAGTACTTGTTGTTTTCTGGTTGTTGCAGGTATTAGTTTGAGCGAACTGGGGGAGAAGAGTTGCTTCTCAGATGTGTTTTAGTTGGAAGTTGCAGAGAAGATTGTTATCTTGGTGTTTCGGAAACTGAAGTTTACCGAAAGAATTGGCTCTCGAGTTATAAAAAGTTTGGGAGCGGGGAGTTATGTTAAGGACTGTTTGGAAAGTGATTAAGTTGAAGAGAATGAGTTTTTGAGTGAAATTTCCATAAGCAAAACGTAGGAAAATTTATGAATTATTGTGAAACTTCGAAAATTCATAACTGGAGTTCTGGACGTCCGATTTGAGTCCCGTTTGAAGCGTTGGAAAGCTAACGAGATGAATTTTCTTATAAAAATAGTGGCAGCATCTGTAACAAATTTATTGGTGGCAGGATTATGTTGGAAAGAAATGAAATTGTCCGTTTGAGTAAACATCGTGTCAACTGTTGACGAAGGGACAATGATTAAGTGTAGGATTATTGTAGATCTTGTTATGGATTGTTAGTAAGTAATTATAAGAGTTGTTGTAGTTGTTAGAAGTACGAAGTGTAACACCCTTCTAAACCCCGCAGAAATTTAACATTAAAATCAGAGTAAAACATGAAGAAGGGTATTACAACGCCAACAAAATAAACAAATATTCATGTCATGCCATAAAGGAACAATAAACCAAAAATTATTCAGGTAGCATGTTAACACAGCAGAATATTCTTAACAACTGAATAATCAAACATCTGGAGTCGAAGACTCATAATTCAACCATAAACCATAAACAAAACAGAAGTTTATCAGCCAATTCTAAAATAACGTTCCCGGTGTTACACGACCAGAGCATGACACAGACCCAACTGACTCTAACGACTTGACGAGCTAATCCTCACCAAGTACACAAGCTACTCCTCAATCTGAAAAATAACAACAGTAAGGGTGAGTTTCATTCGCATTAACAAATGTTATAGGAATATAAACAATACAACATCATCCATACATTATTCACCCAAATCAATTATATTCAGATAATATAGCAACATTCGTCAATTACAGTCATTCATACCAAAATACACACAAATTATAACATTGGACAACTTCCATTCATGTTACAATTATACACAGCAACCTAATGCAATGCAACTAAATGCATGTGGTACCAAACATGGGATAACCCATCTCACCGATCCACCACCATTAAGATTCGGCTACTTCTCTCACCAATTCCACACAATGGGAATTAGCTACCGCTGTCCCACCACCATAAGGGATACAGCCCACAATATGATTATGAAATGCATGCATCGCATACCGCATGCTAATCATCAACACCAAACAACTGAACAATCATAATCATCAACCGATGCAATAACAATATGAGCCACCACAACCAATTAAATCAAGTGTTTTGAATTAGATTCGAGTCACCACTCAAAACACTATTTTATTGCATAAATCGCTTAATTAGTTTCACTGTGCTCGAAACGGCACATCAGACGGACTAACAGTTAAAAAGTTATACATTGTTAAACTTAAAAAAAATTCCAAACAGCAACAGCACGCGGCGCCAAGCTTGGTTCGCGGCGCGAACTGAGCGTTCCAAAAATCCTTGGCTCTCTGCCAAGCTGTTCGTGGCGCAAACATCTACACGCGGCGCGAAGCGAGGAAAAAGTTACGCCTTCGCGGCGCCAACACAGGTACGCGGCGCGACCTGTGCGTATCAAAACATCCTGACATTCTACCCACCTGTTCGCGGCGCCAACCCTGTGCACGCGGCGCGAACCGGCGATTTCAGAAACACCAACCTGCAGAAAACAACATTCTATACCTCCCAAATGCTCTCAAATCATACCAGTACGAATTTCAGAAAAATAAGCCACACATACGACATAAATTGCACGTTTACACATACTTCTAATCATGTTTAACATCATTATTCATCACCAATCATCATTCACAACCTAAATTGAATCAAAGTTCTATAAACCCCAAAATCCCAAACCCGACATACAATCCAATTCGGAATCCTAACATACGAACTCTATCGAATCATTCATACAACCCATAATAGAGGTTAGTGAGAAGAATCCCCCCTTACCTCGATGTCGAATTCTTGATTACCCTTGCTCTTCACACTTGCTCTTCTCCCAATTTCACGTTCAGCTCTTTTCCTTCTCCTTTTTTATTCTCTTTTCACAAAATCCTCCTCTTTTCTATTTTATGAAAAATATAACCTTTTTTTAGTAAAAGGCTTTGCAATTGACACACCCCCCAATTGCTACTTGCGACGCTGGCTCATTAGCCTCATCAATCCATATTTCTCAAATAATTCAATTAATTCTATTATTTAAATAAAAAAAATTAATTAAATTGAGTAAAGAAATTTATGGGGTGTCACAACCCTCCCCCACTAGAAAAGTTTTCGTCCTCGAAAACATACCTTAGGCAAAGAGTTCCGGGTAGGAGTCCTTCATCTGGCTCTCCAATTCCCATGTAACATTTCCACCGGCTGGTCCTCCCCAAGCTACTCTGACCAACGCTATCTCCTTGCCACGCAATTGTTTCACCTTCCGATCTTCAATCCTCATAGGCAAGACTTCAACTGTCAGATTATCCTTTACCTGTACATCATCGACTTGGATCACATGAGATGGATCAGCAATGTATTTCCTCAACTGCGATACATGGAATACATCATGCAGATCCGCAAGCGTCGGTGGCAACGCAATGCGATACGCCACATCTCCTACTCTTTTTGAAATCTGAAACGGACCAATAAAACGCGGAGTCAACTTTCTTGACTTTAGAGCTCGTCCAATACCAGTCATAGGAGTAACTCTCATAAACACATGATCTCCTTCTTGAAACTCAAGTGTTCTCCGTCTCTTGTCATGATAACTCTTCTGACGACTCTGAGAAGCCTTCATCTTCTCCTGAATCATCTTAATCTTTTCCGTCGTTTCTTGAACAATATCTGGTCCAATCACCGCACTCTCGCCTGATTCGTACCAACATAAAGGCGTCCTACACCTCCGACCATACAAAGCTTCAAACGGAGCCATACCAATACTCGAGTGAAAACTATTATTGTAAGTAAATTTGATCAAGGGTAGATAACTATCCCAAGCACCGCCTTTCTCCAACACACAAGCACGCAACAAATCTTCTAGTGATTGAATAGTTCTTTCCGTCTGTCCATCCGTCTATGGATGATAAGCAGAACTCAATCTTAGCTTAGTACCTAGAGCCTTCTGCAAACCTTCCCAAAATCTGGATGTAAACCTTGGATCTCTATCTGACACGATACTCGAAGGAATACCATGTAAACTCACTATCTTCTCAATATATAATTGAGCCAGCTTCTCCATCGGGTAATCCATTCTCATTGGTATAAAGTGAGCAGACTTTGTCAACCTGTCCACAATAACCCAAATAGCTTCATAATTCTTCGCCGTCCTCGGCAAACCTGAAACAAAATCCATAGATATACTATCCCACTTCCATTCCGGAATAAATAACGGTTGCATAGCTCCATACGGTTTCTGATGCTCAATCTTCGACTTCTGGCAAGTCAAACAAGCATAGACAAATTCAGCTATTTCCTTTTTCATTCCAGGCCACCAAAACAGCTTCTTTAAGTCATGATACATCTTGGTAGCACCAGGATGAATACTCAATCCGCTACGATGTCCTTCTTCAAGAATACTCTTCCTCAATTCGGCAATGTCAGGAACACAAACACGACTACCAAACCTTATTATACCATTCTCGTCGATTCTGAATTCACCTCCTTTATCTTGGTGAATCAGGGTCAACTTATCAACCAACTCTACATCAGTCTTCTGGCCCTCTCGGATTTCCTCAAGAATACCACTAGTCAGCTTCAGCATACCCAATTTAACACTGGTAGGAGTGTCTTCACATACTAAACTCAAATCTCTGAATTGTTCAATTAAATTCAATTCTCTCACCATAAGCATAGACATATGCAAGGACTTCCCACTCAATGCATCGGCAACAACATTTGCTTTACCCGGATGATAATTCAGTTCAAAATCATAATCCTTGAGAAATTCTAACCATTTTCTTTGTCTCATATTCAGCTCTTTTTGATCAAAGAGATACTTCAGACTCTTGTGATCGCTAAACACTTCAAACCTCGAACCATACAGATAATGTCTCCACAATTTCAATACAAATACCACTGCTGCCAATTCTAAGTCATGAGTCGGATAGTTTCTCTCATGCACTTTGAGTTGCCTCGACGCATAAGCGACTACCTGTTGATTCTGCATTAGTACACCTCCTAATCCCAACAACGAAGCATCACAATATACAACAAAAGATTCCGCCGGATTCGGCAAAATCAAGATCGACGCACTAGTCAACCTCTTCTTCAACTCTTGGAATCCTTCTTCACATTTCGAATCCCAGACGAAAGCTTGACCCTTCCTAGTCAACTTAGTTAACAGCAACGCTAACTTTGAAAAACCTTCAATGAACTTTCTATAGTAACCCGCAAGACCAAGGAAACTACGGATTTCGGAAACTGGCCTCGGAGCTTCCCATTGAGACATTGCTTCTACTTTCGTTGGGTCAACGGTAATACCATCCTTGGAAATTACATGCCCCAGAAAGCTCACTTCATTTAACCAGAACTCACACTTTGACAGTTTTGCATAAAGTTTCTTTTCCTTCAATAGTTCCAATACCACTCTAAGATGATCTGCATGCTCTTCTTCATTCTTAGAATATATTAAAATATCATCTATAAACACCACCACGAACTGATCCAGATAAGGATGGAAGATCCTATTCATATACTCCATGAAAACCCCCGGCGCATTGGTTACTCCAAATGGCATCACTGTATATTCGTAATGACCATACCTTGTTCTAAATGCCGTTTTCTGAATGTCGTCCGTCTTCACCCGAATCTGATGATATCCCGACCGCAAGTCAATCTTGCTGAACACACAAGCTCCAACCAGTTGATCCATCAAATCATCAATCCTCGGCAAGGGATACCGATTCTTGATAGTAACCTTGTTCAGTTGTCTGTAATCCACACACAACCTCATTGAACCTTCTTTCTTCTTCACTAGTAACACCGGTGCACCCCATGGTGAGACACTAGGACGAATAAATTTCTTCTCAAGTAACTCTTCCAATTGACTCTTCAACTCAGTCAATTCCGATGCCGACATACGATAAGGTGCCATCGACACAGGACTAGTTCCAGGAATTAATTCAATAGCAAATTCTACCTCCCTCTCTGACGGTAATTCTCTTACATCTTCTGGGAAAACTTCCGGAAATTCACAAACTACCGGTAAGTCATTCATCACCGCTTTCTTTTTTACCTCCATGGGTGCAATCAACATAAACACGGCAGCCTCGTCCTTCATTGCTTCATCCACCTGTCTAGCAGTCATTGCTAAACTCTCAACACCGACATCTTCCGGAAAAATAACCGTCTTCGTGAAACAGTTGATATGAATCCGATTAAATTGCAACCAATTCATACCCAGGATGACATCAAGTTGTTCCAACGGAAGGCACACTAAGTCCATTCCGAACTCTCTACCAAAAATATCAATTGGACAGTTCAAACAGGCAAACGAAGTAGTCACTGAACCCGACGCATGAGTGTCAATGATCATACTTCCATGAATATCAGATATTTCCAAGTTCAGACGTTTAGCACAATCCAACGAAATAAACGAGTGAGTTGCTCCAGTATCTATTATTGCAATTAAAGGAGTGCCATGGATAAAACACGTACCTTTAATCAATCGATCCTCTGGAGTAGTCTCTGAACCTGATAAAGCGAAAAATTTACCCCCAGCTTGATTCTTCTTTGGCTTAGGACACTGTGGACTAATATGACCTTCTTCACCACAGTTATAGCAAGTCACAGTCCTTCCCTTGCAGTCAACCGCAATGTGGCCTGCTTTACCACACATGTAGCACTTCTTCTCTTCGCTCTTGCACTCGTGAACACGATGTCCAGGTTCCCCACACTTAAAGCACTTAACAAGAGCACTAGAGTCTCTCCCACTAGGCTTCTTCCAACTCCCAGCTTTATAATTACCTCTACCATATGGTTTACCACGGTCCATAGGCTTCTTCCCTTTCTTGTCGACTAACTCGCGAGAGTGAGACGACTTCAGCTTGAGGTTATCCTCTTCATAGATCCTACTACAATCCACCAAATCTGTAAACCGGCGAATCCTTTGGTACCTGATTCCCTGCTTAATTTCATCGCGGAGACCATTCTCGAACTTAACACATTTCAAAAATTCGCTCGCTTCATCATTGTTATAGTGGACATAGTACTTGGCCAGCTCAACAAACTTTGAAGCATACTCCGGCACCGTCATGTTGCCTTGTGTCAGCTCCAAAAACTCAACTTCTTTCCTGCCCCGAACATCCTCAGGAAAGTACCTCCTCAGGAATTCTCGCTTGAATACAGCCCAAGTGATCGCTACACCTGCAGATTCAAGTTCATCTCGACTAGCCATCCACCAATCATCAGCTTCTTCAGACAGCATGTGAGTCCCATACCTCACCTTCAGATTTTCAGCACAATCGATCACTCTGAAGATCCTTTCGATTTCCTTCAGCCACCTCTGAGCGCCTTCGGGATCGTGCGTGCCTTTGAACAACGGAGGATTGTTCCTCTGAAAACTATTCAGCTGCCCGTCAGCGCCAATACCAGCCCCATTGGCATTCCCTCCTAATACACCAGCAATCATGCCCAGAGCCTCAGCAATCGCGTCGTCATTTCTTCCTCCTCTTCCGGCCATTGTTTTGCTAAATATCAGACAATATTCATTAGAACAAGAAGTATCGACAGTGTCAACCTTACACTAATCGTATAGGAAGGATTAACCGACACTAAGACTCTGACTCAACTACCGACTATGCTCTGATACCACTATTGTAACACCCTTCTAAACCCCGCAGAAATTTAACATTAAAATCAGAGTAAAACATGAAGAAGGGTATTACAACGCCAACAAAATAAACAAATATTCATGTCATGCCATAAAGGAACAATAAACCAAAAATTATTCAGGTAGCATGTTAACACAGCGGAATATTCTTAACAACTGAATAATCAAACATCTGGAGTCGAAGACTCATAATTCAACCATAAACCATAAACAAAACAGAAGTTTATCAGCCAATTCTAAAATAACGTTCCCGGTGTTACACGACCAGAGCATGACACAGACCCAACTGACTCTAACGAACTACTTGACGAGCTAATCCTCACCAAGTACACAAGCTACTCCTCAATCTGAAAAATAACAACAGTAAGGGTGAGTTTCATTCGCATTAACAAATGTTATAGGAATATAAACAATACAACATCATCCATACATTATTCACCCAAATCAATTATATTCAGATAATATAGCAACATTCGTCAATTACAGTCATTCATACCAAAATACACACAAATTATAACATTGGACAACTTCCATTCATGTTACAATTATACACAACAACCTAATGCAATGCAACTAAATGCATGTGGTACCAAACATGGGATAACCCATCTCACCGATCCACCACCATAAAGATTCGGCTACTTCTCTCACCAATTCCACACAATGGGAATTAGCTACCGCTGTCCCACCACCATAAGGGATACAACCCACAATATGATTATGAAATGCATGCATCACATAC
Organism: Vicia villosa; assembly: GCF_029867415.1. Lineage (NCBI taxonomy): Eukaryota > Viridiplantae > Streptophyta > Magnoliopsida > Fabales > Fabaceae > Vicia > Vicia villosa. The sequence continues at coordinate 329,201 of NW_026705322.1, forward strand.
CACATGCTAATCATCAACACCAAACAACTAAACAATCATAATCATCAACCGATGCAATAACAATATGAGCCACCACAACCAATTAAATCAAGTGTTTTGAATTAGATTCGAGTCACCACTCAAAACACTATTTTATTGCATAAATCGCTTAATTAGTTTCATTGTGCTCGAAACGGCACATCAAACGGACTAACAGTTAAAAAGTTATACATTGTTAAACTTAAAAAAAATTCCAAACAGCAACAGCACGCGGCGCCAAGCTTGGTTCGCGGCGCGAACTGAGCGTTCCAAAAATCCTTGGCTCTCTGCCAAGCTGTTCGCGGCGCAAACATCTACACGCGGCGCGAAGCGAGGAAAAAGTTACGCCTTCGCGGCGAAAACACAGGTACGCGGCGCGACCTGTGCGTATCAAAACATCCTGACATTCTGCCCACCTGTTCGCGGTGCCAACCCTGTGCACGCGGCGCGAACCGGCGATTTCAGAAACACCAACCTGCAGAAAACAGCATTCTATACCTCCCAAATGCTCTCAAATCATACCAGTACGAATTTCAGAAAAATAAGCCACACATACGACATAAATTGCACGTTTACACATACTTCTAATCATGTTTAACATCATTATTCATCACCAATCATCATTCACAACCTAAATTGAATCAAAGTTCTATAAACCCCAAAACCCCAAACCCGACATACAATCCAATTCGGAATCCTAACATACGAACTCTATCGAATCATTCTTACAACCCATAATAGAGGTTAATGAGAAGAATCCCCCCTTACCTCGATGTCGAATTCTTGGATACCCTTGCTCTTCTCCCAATTTCACGTTCAGCTCTTTTCCTTCTCCTTTTTGTTCTCTTTTCACAAAATCCTCCTCTTTTCTATTTTATGAAAAATATAACCTTGTTTTAGTAAAAGGCTTTGCAATTGACACACCCCCCAATTGCTACTTGCGACGCTGGCTCATTAGCCTCATCAATCCATATTTCTCAAATTTATGGGGTGTCACACGAAGAGCATAACTTCAAGAATGAGGAGTGCTGATGATGATAGCACAGGGGAATTTTGTTCTGATAGTATCACAAGGCGTGTGGTAGTATGAAGTCGTAAGACGTCGGTATTAGAGGATTCAGATGGTTTTGCAGATGTTGAACTATGATGCTTTTGGTGGTGTAAGTGCAATTTCTGAAGGAACATTTTGTAGTTGGTAATAATGGTTATACTCCATTACGATTGTCGGATATTTATTGACAAATTAAGGACTTGATCACCCTTAATCTCTTATTGATAGTAGACGAAATTGTATTGGATGTTATAGACTTATTTTACTATCTCGATGATGCGGAAAGCGGTTAATGTTGAGGAAAAAAAACTAAGGCTCGGGTAAAGCTTGTAAATTATAAGTTGATAGAAACTCTAATGAGGACGGTGAATTAAGATGGATGATCAGAGTTGCGCAGCTGAAGCGTGATGTGCCAGAGTGTTGTGTTTCCTTGTAAATAGTGCTGATTGAAATAGGATTTCTTGTAAGTCATTGGTCAATGATGAGTTGAGTGGTTATCGGTCAAGTTATGTTGTCAGATTAGTATTATAATAATTTAGTCGTTGTTGCAGTAATGTTGTTGTTGGTTACCGTAGGTGGCGAATGATATCCTGAGATATCATGAAGTTGATTAAATTGGTTACTTTGAGGTTATTATGGGAGTGACCTGACAAAATGATGATGTGGAATGAAGTTGAGGTTGGAGTTGGTGGATAGAATTTTCGAGGACGAAAATATTCTAAGTGGGGGAGAGTTGTAACACCCGGAATTTAATTATTTATTTAATTAAATTGTATAAGGAAATTATTTGTTGGAATTAGTCGAAGTTAGAATTATTGGCATTATTATAAGAGGCGTATTTGGAATTATGCGTTGTGTTGGGCGGATAAATTAATGATCGAGAAATTAGTTGGTTTAATCGGAGAATAATATTAGAGATAATATTACTATAATGGACTATTATTAATTTAAGTTGATTTAAGCCGTAGAGAAATATTACTATAATGGACTATTATAAATTAGTCGGTTCGGACGATTTATTTTATAGTCTGTAGTTAGTCAGTTTGGTGGGGAGAAATAATAATAGAATTAATATTATGGATTATGAGAGTGTTTTATTTAAGTGGGCTTAGACGTTGCGTTGGTGATAGTAATCATGGGGGTGTTAATTAGTAAGCCCAAATGAAGATTATAATTATAATAATAATTATAATAAAATAAAGGAAATAAGAAGAGAAGTTAGGTCTCAGTAGACGTGGAGAAAGAAGAAAAGTTGGAGAAAGAGGAGAGGTGAAGAAGAGAGCCATGGCGGAAGAGAAAAGCTAGAGGAAGTCTAATTTTCGCAGCAAGTTTCTGCAGTGAGACACCTTAGTAAAACGAACGTTTCTCCCAATCCAACCGTTAGATTTTCGCGGTTCTTGGACACAACGTTCCAGACTCGTAGATGTAACTTCTGACCGGAGCGATTTTTGTTTTGATGATTTTAAGTCCATCTGACAAAGCGATTTCCGAACAGGTTTTTGGTGCGTCTCTGCATGTTGTTAGAAAAGATTTTCGGAGAAAAGTTGGAAGCGGCGGCATAAGCTATGGCAACCGGGAGAGTAGAGAAATCTCATATCCAAGGTAAGGGTGGGGTTCTAGCTCTATAAACGGGATTATGATGAATGATATGTGGGGGTTATGGTTGTATGATTGCCTCTGTTTTGTGTGTTGTGATTGCATTGTTGAATGTTGAAATTGATTGACGTCGGTGAATAAGGTTATAAAATTTCAATCAATGGTTGTGGGAAATTAACCTAGGGTTTATAATTATTATTGAGGAATTAGTTGTATAAAATTGCTAGATGTTGGTGGAATATAACTATAATATTGCTATGTTCCTGTGATGGTCGAAATTGAATTGTACTGGAATCGAAGGAAGAAAATTGAGTTTTAATTTTGTTGGAAGATGCTGTCAGTGCAGGTAAGCGCCAAGGTTTGGACGCGGCGCGAACTAAAGGTTTCTGTGGTGTTCGCGGCGCAAAGAGAGTTTCGCGGCGCGTGCTATACGAGTTTTAGAAATATGTTTTGATTTCTGGCTGTTGATGTTTTATGTTGGTTGTTGGGATCAAGCCTTAGTAGGATTAACTTGAGAAGAATTATAATTATTATTAGTGAAGAAATTGGTTTAAATTAATTAGAATATTCTACCGTTGGAATTGATTAATTTAATTAGTAGAAATTATAGTGATGATTCTTAGTGATGAGATATGTAGTTAATAGATTAAGTTGTATAAAGATGGAATTGGTGTGAAGAAGAAATAGCAGTAGTAATAACGATGATATATGTAGCAGGCTGAATTAGTAGCATAATTGGAATTAATAATAGAATTAACGAATAGTAGAATTGGAATTAAAATGATAAGAATTGTTGGTAGTAGATTAATTAATAAATTGAAGAATTAGTACCTAGATGTTTAGGGGCTGTTTTGTAATGATTAAGTTGATGCAATTGATGCATGTTTAAGTTGTTGTTTTCGTTGCTGTTGTTCTGGTTGGTGTTGTTGATACGTTTATTAAGTTGCAGGTCTTATGACCAATGTTGTTTAAGTTATTAATGATGCGTTGATTAAGTTGCAGGTCTTATGACCAAGGTTGATTAAGTTGTTTGCGATTGTTGCATTGTAGTGTTGTGACGTTGTAGTTGTTGTTATTGTTGCATGCATACATTTGCATATTACGTTGGCCTGGATTGGCAAAATGTTTAAGTTGGCCTTGACGGCACCTGTTTAAGTTGGCCTTGATGGCACCTGTTTAAGTTGAAATGCCTCGATAACCTAGCATATGTTTAAGTTGGGAGTTCTGCTCCAATGGTACCACATGCATTTGCACAGTTGAGTTGCATTTGAAGTTGTTGTTGTTATTACGTTGTTGTTGTTGTTATAAGTTGTTGTTGTTATACTTGTTGATAAATAATTATTATAACCGTTGTTGCTATTTGTTTTTATAACTGTTGTTTGAATAAGTATGAAGCGGTGAAATTGTATGATCTAATCTTAATATATTATTTATCATACGCTTGTTTATATTGTTGGATATCTCACCCCTTCTGAATGATGTTTCCCTACCATGGGAAATGGACAGGTACTCAAGATAGCAGTGGAAGTTTGAAGTGATTTTATGAAGTCTTTAGTTACTGTTAGTTCGAGTTGGGTCTTGCTCTGATACGTAACACTCGGGTGGATGAACGATTGTCTTTTAATTGTTGTTATAACTATAAGTTGTTAAATTTTAAGTGGAATTTATGAAGTAATATGACGTTGGTGAAGTTGTTTTTGTTTAATAAAAATATTATGCGAAGTGAAGTTGAATAATTGATATTATTATTATTATTAATAAAAGTTGTTTTATTTTTTAAAAGAGTAAACAGGTTTTATCGTTTCATCCGAGTTATGTGCTATGTATCTATGATATATGTGATTAAGTTGTTTGTTGTTTTACGTTGAATGTGACATCCCAATTGTATATTGAATTTCCGCACTCTGATTTTATTAAATATTCGTTGGGTAGATTTGGGGTGTTACACTTATCATCATTAATCTTCCTTAGCAGAGTCTAGGATCCATATTTGTTTATCCTCTGTCAGAGTCAGCCTTAATCTTGGGCTTTAAACAAGAAGTCTCAATTAGATAATCTTTCTGCTATCATTCATAAATCCCTGGAAAGGGTTAGCTTCCAAAAAATCAGTCTTTTAATAGATAATTTCACCAGCTGAGTCAAAATCCCTGGAAAGGGTTAGCCTCCAAAAATTGAACTTTCAAAAGACAAACTCTCCAGCAGAGTAAAACCCCTGGAAAGGGTCAGCCTCCATTCATTCTTTAAAAAGATAATCAATCTCAGTCAGTAAAAGACATATTCCCCAGTTAAGAGTCAGCCACAATTCTGGGCTTTGTACAAAACACCAAATAAAACCCATTAAATAAATGCTCTCTAGCTAGAGTCAGCCTCAATTCTGGGCTTTGTACAGAACACAAAAACTCCTTAGTTTAAGTCCATCCCCAGTAGAGTTATCTCTCAGGGTCAATAAAACAATAAATCAATCAAAAGCCTCAAGCTTGGGCCTCATTCAAGCCAGCTAAAAATCAAATCTTTCAAACAATAAATAGACATAGCTCATCTTCATAGGTAGGTATTTCTCCTGTCTCACCACAAACAAACAATCATTCCAAACAAACGATCATTTCAAACATTCTCCCATTTAGGACTCGTGAAAGGCATGCTCTGGCTACATCCCAGACTTGTACAACTTTCCCTAATTTGGTTGAGAATCTTTCATTCAAGAGGTATGTTGGTTGTCATACTTGATCAACCAAGTAGGCTCCCTCTCTTAATGAAACAATTTTAGCTTTTTTGTCACTTTAAAAATGTTTGTGGTGGAATAGTAGAAATACCTCTCTGTAGAGATGATTTCATGTCTCTTTACTGTAAATAGAGATTTAATTCAAGCTTCAACCTTGAGCTTCAAGCAAGGCACCAAAAATCATTAATTTCCCTAATTAGTTCTCCGAACTACAAAAAGCTCTGACTTCCATTAGGGATATGTAGGCATGAGGTTCACAAGGAATCTTAGCGAGCTAATAAAATACCACAAATAGTCAGTATGTCTGTCTTTTCAAATCAATTCAAAATTCCTTCTCCTAACACAAAGGAGAAACATTCCCAATAATCAGCAACAATCACAAACACATAGACACAGAGAAGGTTCCCGTAGAGTACTACGGCTATGTAGGGTGCTTAAACTCTTCCCTATGTATTACCGACCTCCCAGACTCCAGAATTTCTAGTCTAGGTGAATCCCCACACTTAGCAAACTTCTAGGGTTTATTTGAGATCTTTTTCCCCTCTCCTACTCGTAGGATAATTAAAAAGTTCATGTGATATCGTAGGAAGAACTGAAACAAAATTCATCCCGCCCCGGGCACATTCTCCTTCCAAGTTCCGCGTGAAGGGTCTAGCGTGCCGTCCTCCCAAGTGAAACGGGGAGGTAAAAAAACGACACCATACATAGCATTTCCTTTTTTACCAAGACTGTTGAAAATGGCTCAAGGATCGTTATATTTGAGGCTCAGGTTCAGCCATATATTGAGGTTTCTTCTTGCTTCTATCATAGTGTGAGTTCTAGGTTTATATCAAACATGGGATTCCTTTGCGTATGGGTGAGCTGCATCCATCTATGGTACTGTGAGGGTCTTCTTTGTAAATTTTTGGCCAAAAAGGGGGAGAAGAGTCTAGGTTTAATCCAAATAAATCTGGAACTCGATTTTTCATTGTTGAGCATGTCAAAGAGGGAGTCATGTCATCTGCTGAAGAGCGTGTCTTTGTGAATTGTGATCTGAGTTATGAACACCAATTGTGACTTGTGTTTTGAGTTACCCGAAGGAGCATGTGGATACTTCTTAAGTTTCCTCTTATGCTCTAGGTCGACTGGTGGGTGCTGACCAGGAAATGATTAGTAAACTCTCTTATGCCCCTATTGGTCTTATGTGATAAGAATTGGTGTATAGGTTAAGAGGAAGTGTTAGTCATCTTCTTCCTCGTGTACATCAAATGATCTCGAAACCTTCTTAACACTATTAGTGGTGCAGTAGGTGTTAAGGTATGTGCTGTATTGGAACTCACTCAGAAGACTGAAGGAAGAAATCAATCTGAAGACTGTATTCTTGATCTACTGGATTGAAGATCAAGATGCTGGACGAGATGCTCTGACATCTTAAGTGAAGACTGACTCCATCCAACTGCTGTGTGATACTAATAAAGAGTGTGCTTTGTTTGAGGTGTTGTAATCTGTAACTTATTTTGTTTAGCCAAAGGGGAGATTGTTAGTTCTCTATTGTTAGATGTGGCTTAATTTTTTGTAAAATAAATAATAATGTTCAATAAAGTAATATGTAAAAGAACAGGTACAACAAGAGTCCCACTGGAATGTCAAGAACATGTTATGTTTAAGTAATTCAACATCAGGGATAACATGTCACATGGGATGTCATGACATCATGCCTGAGCTGAAGTGAAGAGTTTTGATTAAATCTATGTGATTTAATTACTACAAAGTATTGCAGAATATTTAGGGATATAATGCAATCAATTAATCAAGGTGTGATTTGCGAAACAGGTGTGAAGAATCAATAGGAATGTTCGAAGAATCAATCATAAGAATCATGGCAGAATATTCGAAGAATATGATGATTATATAGTTTCTAAGTATGGAGATATTTTAGGAAGCTAAAGATTGAAGACCTTGCTTGTAGCAGAAGTTACTACATATGTAGATGCCCAAGTCCAGTTAGGAATAGGTTATAAATAGAAGCATTGTAACCTAGGTTTGGTAAGCCAGCCAAGTATTGAAAAGATGTAATCATTAGGGCTAGGTTAGGTGAACCTCCCGGGTTGTGGGAAGATCACCGTGTAGGTCTCGAAGCTTTTAAGAAAGAGACATGTTGTTCACCTTGAAGCCCGTAGGCAAAAGTTGTATTGTTCTTGGAGTAAGCTTTTAAGCAACTCTAAGTTAGTGTTCTTAGTCTAGGGGGCTTGGCTAGGTATTGTCATGTAAGTATGTCTTCTGAAAGGTTAATTAGTATAGGTGAAAGATTAGGGAATTGAGGTGGGTTCCTCGTTCCTTGGATGGATCTTCTAAGGAAGAGATTGCATTGGGTAGGGATTAAGTGAGAATTTGTAGACGGGGAGTTTCGCTTTGAATTAATACTGCTAATAGTGGATCTTATTCCTGGCTTGGTATGCCCCTAGATGCAGGAGAGGTTGCTTCGAACTAGGTAAACAATTACTTGTGTTCTTTATGTTTCAGTACTGCATAATTTTGTGTCTGTATCTTGATGTAGTCTTCCTTGACAGACCGGATGTCTTGACATCTCGATCTGTCACACCAGAAATTCAGTCCCTAACCATGCGACGAACTCTTGGAAATTCTTGTGGATAAATTGGGTTCCATTGTCGATGACAATAGCTAACAATACGCCAAACAAGGCAAGTATCTTTCTTTTGTAGAAAACGAAACACGTTTTATGTTGTTCTCTTGGCTAGTGCCTCTACCTCAAACCATTTGATAAAGTAGTTGATCGGTAAAATAGCAAGTGTACTACTTTGCCTCTATAGTAATAAAGGGGAAATCCCCGAATGTCGATCTTAAGGACTGCGTGATTCTATAGAGTTGTGTTTCAATTCAATTAAACAAAAGTCTTTGGGGTTTTGCGTTTGGAAATTATGAAGTAAATTGCAAATAAAAGTAAAACATTGATTTGGCCAAATGTGAGTAACATGCTAGGGTAGGTGTGTGCATTAACATGTAACAACTCCGAATCCTTATTTCGATAACACCATGTCAATCTTTAACTACCGGTTCTCAAGAATGTTTACCCCTAGTTCCTTAGCGAGCAAACCTTTAATCATTCATCCTAAATCTTAATTCCTTAGCGAATTATGATGGAATTAAGCAATGGAGTTATCAAGAATGTTCCGGTTACTATAGGGTGTTCCCCATTCCTAAGTAATATCTACTATAGTATAATTGTACCAAAAACCATATATCAATCCCGTTGGTCCGACAAGGAAAGCTTTGACAACATTGTACAATTAAATTGAATATGAAAGACAAATAGATTACTGCAATTGGGAAATCAAAGTCATTACAGATGTTAATCAGGGACATCCCCCTCGCATTGAGGGTTTAGCTACTCATAATATTCAAAGAATTAAAAACAGAGATGATAGACATTACAAAATTCTGGAATTCTTTGATCTTCAATTGCGATTGCCTTTGAAGATCTCTGTTCTCCGAAATCGTTGTTAGCTTCGCTCCTTCCGTAAAACTCTCCAATATGATCCAAGATAATCCTAATGCTTTCCAAAAACTAGGTCTAAATAGTGATAAGTCATTTTTTTACGAGGGTTATAGTCTCAACGTTCGTGTTGTTGTTCTTGATTTTGTGCTTCTTTTAGCATCATAGGATTTAACCACACCCTTATTTCTACACTTTTTGCTTCACTCAACTTTTGCTTTGAGTGTATGATAAATAAATGAGTCTCTTTGTTTAGGCGAGTTCTAATTACAATTCTTCCTTTTCGCACTTGCCTTTCTTTTGGTGTACTACCCCAACCTTACAATTTTTGCACCGATTTAACAACAACATTACAACACTTATGCTGATCAGGGTAGGAAAATATATATTTTTTCTTTTTGGCCAGGGGTTAATAGATGTGGTTAACATAAACAAGGGATACAGGCTCAAAGGGATTTACAATGGATAAAAATAAACATGGGAAGGCTAGAAAGGCTCAGGGGGAAACATAAATAAAGTGCCTCAGTGTGTGTCATCATGTAGTGTCATATGAGCAGAACGTATGAAAATTCAAAGTGATAAAGTCATACCTGAATACTCTCTTATGATGATATATTTCTGGCTTTTTGTGTTCTCACCATGTTGGGCATAGCTTACTAGATCCATAGTACTTATCGTGTGATGTTGCTTCTTTTCCGGTTCGTGTGTACCAACTTTCAATCTCGGTCCGGTGTCATCAAGTTGCGTCCTACAATTATTTTTGGTTGTATCAGCTTCCAGGGATTCTTGGGGTGCAAGCTCGGGTTTGAGCTTTCATCCTTTTACTACCACTCCATCAACCATCCGGTAAATCACGTCAAATCTGTAACATGTGGTAAACAAAATAACATAGAAATAACAAGAAACAAACACAAATAATTGGAAATAAAAACAGAAACCAAATAAAACCCCTACACACTTGAATCAAACATTGACCTCAATATTTAAGAACAAGCCCGGGAGGAGTGGCTCACAAAGTTTACTGCAACTCCAGCTGCTGCTTCCTAGCTTTCACTAGAGAAGCCCTTTTTATTTCCTGAAATCAAAACAAAAATGAAAACCACGTTATTAAAACCGTGGGTTTCCTCCCACGAACCACTTTGTTTAACGTCGCATGGCTCGACGGTCCACTACCCTTTATTATGGCGGATACTTCCTCCTCCACACCTTATTGTTTGTCCTTTCCACCACCCAAAACTCATCTAGATTTAGAGGGGGAGCCACTTCGTGTCTCAAGTCACTTTCAACTTCTATCTCCTCACCTTGATGTTCTTTTTTCTTTCACTCCTTGATTTCTTGACTGGACTTTGGAGTTTTGATATGAGATGCTACCACCTGAGAGATTATGCTTGAGACCTTTTTTGGAGGTGGTTTTGAACTTTTGCTTTCTCCCTCACTTCTAATCATACTAATCGAAGATTGGTTATTTCCACCTGCACCTGTCTTTTTGACTTCCAACACCTCCACTGTCACCTCCTCATTAAATGATTTTATAGTTATTGTCCCTTTCTCAAGATCCAAATTGCAGCGACTAGTAAGTAAAAATGGTCGCCCAAGAAGGATGGGAGTCTCTTCATCTTCAGGAATGTCCATGATGTGGAAATCAAATTGAATGATAAACTTATCAATCTCTACCAATATATCTTCAGCTATCCCATATGACTACTTAATGGTGTGATCAGCAAATTTCAACTTTGTCTCACTTCCGCTTATCTTTCCAATGTTAAGCTTTTTGAAGATAGTGCAATGTATTGCCACCGCTCCAGGGTCTTTCTTCTTGATTGGTATTTTCCTTTCTGACGAGACTCTTCCATACTTTTCAGTTGCCACTTCAGGCTCACCTCTCACTGGTCTCTTTTTAGAAATCACTTCTTTCAAGAATTTCTTGTACAAAGGCATATTCTCAATTGCATCTAAGAAAGGTAAGTTAGTTTCTAAATTTTCGAACAATGCAGCAAACTTCTCAAAATCCTTCTCTTTCAAATCTTTCTTGGCTACTCTATAGGGGAATGCTAATTTGATCACCGGTTTAGCCTCTTTCTTATTTTCTCTTCCGGTGGCTTAACCGGTATTGCCACTACTTCAAATTCTTTCAGATTTTCTCTCACCTCCAGATCTACCTCTATAACCAAGTTGTCATCTATTTCTTTTTCTTCTTTAGACTTTTGAACTTTCTGACTTCTTGTTATGACAACATTTATATTCTCTTGGTTTTTTGGATTTTTCACAGTTGAGCTCGGAAGAGTACCTTGTGCCTGTATAGTGAGATGCTGTGCTATTTTCCCCACTTGAAGTTTTAGATTTTTTATTGAAGATGTGGTGTTCATATGGTTGTTCCTTGTTTCTTCTTGAAACAGAGAACATTGTCCAGCTAGTCTCTCAATAGATATGCATTATGCCTTCTGAGAAACTTGTTTTTGCTGATCTTTCCAAGAGAAGTTTGGATGATTCTCCCACCCCAGAATATAGGTGTTAGAATTAGGATTGTTCTGCTTCAAGAACTTGATCTCTTTATTCTGGTTAGGAGTTGCAAGACAATACACAGTATGGTGAGGGCCATAACAAATCTCAAAACTGACTGTTGATGTTCTACTATGTAGAATTGTCTTATTGGCATCCATGCTTGGCTAAAACTTAATAGCAGCTGAAAGAAATATTGTATAAGTCTTGCAAATATGAAAAAAAAACAAAACAGTTACTAAAGCAAGATGTTATATGGAATGTCATGACTTCAACCATGACATCACGCCTGCAAAACTGGAAGGAAGATTCAGTTTGTACTTAACAGATACAGAATATTCTATGTGAATATTATGTAATCCTATGTAGCGCATATTTAAAGGTCAAAATAATAATTGAAGAATCAGATCAGAAGATTTAAGATTCAGGAAGAATTAAATCTGAAGATTGAAGATTCAACGGTTTCTAATTTAGGAGATAAATTAGGAAACTTATGATTGAAGACCTTACTTGTAGCAGAAGAAATCTGCTGATTTATAACAGCCAGAGTGCTGCGATTTGTAAGCTCAAGTCCAATTGGGATCAGGTTATAAATAGGAAACTTTTGTAACCTAGAAAATATAGAAAACCTGGTTTTAACGATGTAGTCATTAGGGGTTCTATAGGGACACCATCCAGGTTGTGGGATGGTTGCCTTGTCCTTCTCGAAACCTGTAGGTTAGAGAAGTGATTGTCCTTACTCGAAACCTGTAGGTAAGAGTTGAGTATTGTAAGCTTGATTGAAGCTGTGAAGCAGATCAAGTATGTGTTCATTGTTAATTGTGTAAATAGTTGTTGCAGGGTTGTAACAGTTAGGTATCACCAGGGAGTGAGCAGAGGTTTTCTTATCTTGGATGGAGTTCTGAGATAGAGATTACATTGGGTAGTGACTAGGTAAACCAGAGGTTGTTTATCTGTAAACCAGAGGTTATTTATATAAAATAGTACTACTGATAGTGGAATCTTCTTCCTGGCTTGGTAGCCCCCAGAGTAGGTAGTTAGACCGAACTGGGTTAACAATTAACTGTGTTATTTATCTTCTGTATTGTTTGTTCAGTTATGAATGTTATGACTTTGTCTATAACATCAGGTTTAGAAGTGTTAGTTGTTCCTATACAGAACCATGTAAAAATTATAATCTGGTTATGTATGCTGAACATGTGTGATCCCAGGTCTCATTGACTCTTTCCTAAGAGTAATCAAATAATGAGGGATCCCCGTATTCTGTTTGTGCTACATTAATAACAGATCAGACGTCTTTACATCAGAATTGACATCCGAGTCTGTCATACCGGAATTATCAATTGGTATCAGAGCAGGCATCCTGTCTGTTTCTGGATGAGATCTATAACGGATAAATTCTGGGTGTGGTAAAAGCAGAAGAGTGTTTGAACAAAGAATGTTCATATTGTATGGTCCCTTGAAGTGGAGGATGGACCTATATGATTAGACCAACCTGACCTAAGAGCTGTGATGCTGGAACGAGGAGTGCTAAGTCCAGGGACTTCATGCGGGAGTTAAGAACTTGAATTTAAAAACAAATTCAACTGGTATCTATGAATAGAGAAGAAGCTCATCAAAACCTTCATGCGGGAGTGAAGATATTGATAAGGTAACCTCTGTTTGTGAGTTTGTCAAGTCAGGACTTTGGTTTGGTCTAATCAGTTGCTTGGTGCAGAAGCAAGCATTATGCAAGGTTGAGTAGCAATCAATCTGTAGTTGTCATGCTTACTACTAACACTTAAAGTAAGCATTGTGTGAATTCTGTTGATATATGACTATTTTCCGCTGCATAGTCTCTGAGAAACCCTAGGGTTATGAAGGTTCAACAGAATGTATGGCAAGTATGGACAACTATAATTAAAGTGTCAAAGATACTTGAGTATCCTCTCAAGTTCACTCATAATGGCATGGTTTATAAGAGCTGATGAATGTCACGTGATCAATGATATTCATAATTATCTGCAAGTGTGTACCTTGAAATCTTCAAGGTTGAGGTGTTCCTAGAAGGAGGAACAGATGTCCTATCTGATGTTGGGACATTAATAACTGGTATGCAGCTACCAGCTGAAGAACAGATGTTCTGGTGCTAAACTAATGTAGTGTGAGAACATTGATTTGGAACCTACTCCTGGTCTGGAAGAGGAGACATCTGGCTAAGTTAATCAGGACACGATTAACATGTGCTCAGTTCCACTAAGAAAAACTCATAAAGGTATTCCTTTCTAATCCTTTATGTTGTACTTTTGAAGAGCCTATATCTGTAAATTTCCTCTGATCAACGAAACCAGATAAGTATTCATAACCATAGAGCAGTTTTTGGAGTTGAATACTGTGCCTCAATCATAGTGAAATATGGTTAAGAATGTGTACTGCCCTAGTTGTTATCCAGAAAGGGTAGTATGATTTGAAATCAAGGAAGTCAGATGGATCTGACTAATTCAGTGTTATGCTATGACTAAGTCTGTTCCAGAAACCTAGCTGAGGTAATCTCCTCTATAGGTACAGACCATGGCATCCTTCATCTTAAAATCAGAATTAAAGTCTGAAGAAAAGGTTATTGAGATGCTGGCTATTTTATCCCTTGATGTGTCTGGATATTGCTGACTATTTGATTATTCTGTTACTAGCCTGAGTATTGTCAATTTGACATTTAAGATGTTAACCAAGAACCATGAAGGATGATGTCACATCTGATGTTACAACATCTCAAGATCTTCAGTTATTTTATATATTTGCCAAGAACATAAAGTATAAATGTGAAGAGGTAATCAGTCAGAATGACCTAGTGTGAGTAGCAAATTCTAACTGAAAAGCTGGTAAGTACTTTGACGGGAGACTTAGTACTTATTAGGTTTAGAACCTGGATGCTGAGAAGAAGTTCTTACAACCATGAGTTCTCAATTATCTTCACATATCAAAGAAGAAGGCAAGAGTCTCTGATGTTGGATACTGATTCTGTTAAATATCTTGATGGGAGCTGGATATTTATAAAGTTTGTATAAAACAACTCAGACACGTATATTGAAGATCAATTGATGGTTATACAACCATAGTTTCTTCTATTTCAAGTTACAAAATGTGGCAATCTGGATCTTGTGTAGCAAGCAAACTGAGGTTTCTAAACTTGGAATCTGTGGCAAATTCCAAATGAAGAGAACTTCAAGGACAAACATCGAAGATGTCCTAAAGTTGTATATCTCAGGGGGAGTAAAAGAGTATGAAGATCAGCAAAGACAATGTTTTTCTACTTCTATTCATTTGAAAAGTCTTTTAAAGATTAATCTTGAAGAAAGAAGAACAAAGTCACACAAAAACCTCAGAACATAACTCAAGCCATGTTTATTCTCAAAGACCAGCAAAGAATATTCTTTGCATTATCATCTGACGACATGAATTGATGGTGTGTATCACTTGTTCTGATCTAAGTGCATGATCCAACCTATGCACAAGTCTACCTGATGCAGTTTGTTCTCAAATAACATTTCTTGATCAAGACTTTGAGTGAAGTCCAGGTATGTTGTTTAAATTGCTCAGGAGTATAGAGTCTTTTTGTTTTGTTTGAGTCTTGTTTGAGTCCCTCATGTTCTTCTTACGAATATGAGAAGTGTCTAGAGTCTAGCTTATGATTTTCTATTTGAGTCAATCATAGGGTTTAAGGGTAGTGTTCAGGCATTTTTAAGTCTAAGGTCATTCTTTACAACTGTTTGGTAAAGAATAAAGAGTCTTGTTTCGAGTCGTGAACACAATTCGTTTCTTGTGTTCCAATTCCTCTATAGAGAAGTGTTATCTCTATGGATAGTCAAGAGTTTGTTTAAGTTCAGATGAACTTGTGTCTTAGGTATCAACATCACGAAGTACATATTTCCTGGTAGAAGGACTGGGAATATATAGAAGTTTGAAAAAGCAAAATTATTGTCTAGAGTGGCAGTTTGGACATAATGTGGATTAGAATGGGAAGGTTTTGATCTGGATGTAAGTAATATGTTCTGGCCATACATAATTACTTTCATGATGAAGACTTCACTTAGTGAAAATGACTATGAAGACAAAAGTTATATGATCGGATCAACATATCTAAGGATAAAGGAGAATCTCTTCTGTTCAAGGAGTATGTTAATCAATGTGTGAGATTGAAAAACACCTTATCAAGAAGGATTTCAAAGTATCTTAAGCAGACCATGATCTGATTCAAACATGGTAAGGTTATGCTCAACAAAATTCCAGGAGTGGCAGTTCTGTTTGTTGAGATTGTGGCAACCTCTCTGTGTGTGACATCTAGTGTCAAAAGGTCATCAGTTGACTATTTCAGGTGAAGATAAGGTGGTAGACTTGAATCTGTTGCAGAAAGAGAAGTGGAGCTAGAAGGAATGGGTTTTCATATTGTCACCAATAGTCCTCGCAGACAAAGGCCACCATCCATCGTCCTCCTCGTGTACGAGTGTTGCATGAAGGTGTTAAACTTCAAAGGTATGACATTGGTTCAAGCTTTGTCATATTATTGCTAAAAAGGGGGAGAGATGGTACATAGCATGCTGATTTTGCTTATGTCAAAAGAAACAAAGGAAGATCTAAAGACAAAGTGAATTGAAGATGTTATGATGTGGTTAAGTAGTGAAGAACAGAAGTCCCAATTCTGAGAATGTAAAAGACTATTCTTCCTGATGTCTTGAAAGTTCAAGCAGCTACTCTTGATCTTAAATTTATTGTAAATGTAAGTTTTAGCCAAAATAAGCCAAAGGGGGAGATTGTTGATGTTCTGCTATGTAGAATTGTCTTATTGTCATCCATGCTTGGCTAAAACATAATAGCAGCTGAAAGTAATATGGTATAAGTCTTGCAAATATGAAAAGAACAAAACAGGTACTAAAGCAAGATGTTATATGGAATGTCATGACTTCAACCATGACATCGCGCCTGCAGATTTGGAAGGAAGATTCAGTTTGTACTTAACAGATACAGAATATTCTATGTGAATATTATGTAATCTATGTGGCGCATATTTAAAGGTCAAAAGAATAATTGAAGAATCAGATCAAAAGATTGAAGATTCAGGAAGAATCAAATCTGAAGATTGAAGATTCAACGGTTTCTAATTTAGGAGATAAATAAGGAAACTTATGATTGAAGACCTTACTTGTAGCAGAAGAAATCTACTGATTTGTAACAGCCAGAGTGCTGCAATTTGTAAGCCCAAGTCCAATTGGGATCAGGTTATAAATAGGTAACTTTTGTAACCTGGAAAATATAGAAAACCTGGTTTTAACGATGTAGTCATTAGGGTTTCTATAGGGAGACCACCCAGGTTATGGGATGACTGCCTTGTCCTTCTCGAAACCTGTAGGTTAGACAAGTGATTGTCCTCACTCGAAACCTGTAGGTAAGAGTTGAGTATTGTAAGCTTGAATGAAGGTGTGAAGCAGATCAAGTATGTGTTCATTGTTAATTGTGTAAATAACTGTTGCAGGGTTGTAACAGTTAGGTCTCACCAGGGAGTGAGCAGAGGTTTTCTTATCTTGGATGGAGTTCTGAGATAGAGAATACATTGGGTAGTGACTAGGTAAACCAGAGGTTGTTTATCTGTAAACCAGAGGTTGTTTATATAAAATAGTACTACTGATAGTGGAATCTTCATCCTGGCTTGGTAGCCCCCATAGTAGGTAGTTAGACCGAACTAGGTTAACAATTAACTGTGTTAGTTATCTTCTACATTATTTATTCAGTTATGAATGTTATGACTTTGTCTATAACATCAGGTTCAGAAGTGTTAGTTGTTCCTATACAGAGCCATGTAAAAATTATAATCTGGTTATGTATGCTGAACATGTGTGATCCCAAGTCTCATTGACTCTTTCCTAAGAGTAATCAAATAATGAGGGATCCCTGTATTCTGTTTGTGCTACATTAATAACAGATCAGATGTCTTGACATCAGAATTGACATCCGAGTCTGTCATACCAAAATTTTCACTGACAGTCTGAGCCGGTTGAACTTGAGCCACTTGTTGTGTACCTATATTCAGAGCTTTCAATTTTTTCTCAACTTCTGCAGCTATCGCCACTTCAACCCAAATTTTATTTGTTTCCTAATTCAGATCAATAACTCCTTCAGGCTTGCTTGCGCATCTATCATACAGCTCTAGATGCTCATTAGCCACAATTGCGTAAATTATCTTTTTGATTCCAGGGGCTGTTGTAAAATTGGATGATCCACCGACTGTAGTATCAATCAACTGTTTGGTCTTAATTCTAAGACCATTCACAAATATTTGCATCTGCTCAGTTTGATCCATATTGTGAGTGGGACATGCCACGAGGATCCTTTTGAATCTTTTGTAGGCATCGCCCAAGGACTCACCCTTTTTTGCTTGAAGTTCAAGATTTCATACCTCTTTCTTAGAAATACAGATGCTGGAAAATACTCATTCAAGAAAGCCTTTTCCATCTCTTCCCATGAAGTAATACTGCCCGCTGGGAGAGAATAGAACCATTCTTCGGCATCTTCCACTAGTGTAAATGGAAACATTCGCAACTTTTTTGCTTCATCTGTGTGCCCCTCAATCTTGAGAATAGTGCTCATAGTTAGGAATCTTTGCAGATGTTTGTTGGCATCTTCATTGACCTTTCTGGTGAAATGTCTTCTCTCAAGTTGAGTGATGGTGCTTGGATGCAGCTGGAAATTGGGCACATTCACCGGTTAGTTTACAATTGTCAACCTACCACCCGGTGTATTTGCCCCACCGTAGTCCCCAAGAAGCCTTTCTTGAGGTTCCCCCATAATTGTCTCTTTCTCTGACTCTGTATCTAATTTTGACCCTGTATCTAAATGGCCAAAATGATCAGAAGCTTCTTCCTCTTTTTTTGGTTCTAGAATTAAGGGTTATACGGTTGACTCTTCCAGTCTTGCTTGTTTAGCTTATTTGAGCCTAGTATGCAAAGATCTTTCTGGTTCTGCGTCAAAAGATAAATCAGCTGAGGACTTTCCTAGCGTACAAAGAATAGAATATATTAGTTGAAATTAAACAAAATAAAAATAATAAAGCTAAAAATAAAACTTTAGTCGACGAGCAACAAAATTTTAATTGATAAAAAAACTCTATATTATGGCAGTCCCCGTCAACGGCGCCAAAAACTTGATCGGTAAAATATCAAGTTTACTATTTTGCCTCTGTAGTAATAAGGGGAAAATCCCCGAATGTCGATCTCAAGGACTGCGTGATTCTATAGAGTTGTGTTTCAATTCAATTAAACAAAAGTCTTTGGGGTTTTGGGTTTAGAAATTATGAATTAAATTGCAAATAAAAGTAAAAGATTGATTTGGCCAAATGTGAGTAACATTTTAGGGTAGGTGTGTGCATTAACATGTAACAACTCTGAATCCTTATTTCAATAACAACATGTCAATCTTCAACTACTGGTTCTCAAGAATGTTTACCCCTAATTCCTTAGCGAACAAACCTTTAATCATTCATCCTAAATCCTAATTCCTTAGTGAATTATGATGAAATTAAGCAATGGAGTTATTAAGAACGTTCTGGTTACTATAAGATATCCCTATTCCTAGGCAATATCTACTATAGTATAATTGTACCAAAAACCCTAACACTGGTGGTCCATCCTAAGTGCTAGTCATAAATCAATCCCGTTGGTCCGACAAGGAAAGCTTTAACAACATTTACAATTAAATTGAATATGAAAAACAAATAGATTATTGCAATTGGAAAATCAAAGTCATTACAGATGTTAATCAGGGACACCCCTAGAATTGGGGGGTTTAACTACTCATAATATTCTAAGAATTAAAAACAGAGATGATAGACATTACAAAATTCTAGAATTCTTTGATCCTCAATTGCGATTGCCTTTGAAGATCTCCGTTCTCCGAAATCGTTGTTAGCTTGTCTCCTTCCGTAAAACTCTCCAATATGATCCAAGATAATCCTAATGTTTTCCAAAAACTAGGTCTAAATAGTGATAGGTCATTCTTTTTTTATGAAAGAAGTCTAAAACGCCCTTAATGAATCAGAAAATTGAAATATTCAAAAAACCAAAATATTCAGCATTTCAGCTGACACGGACGTGTCATTTGACACGGGTGCCCGTGTCAGTTTCTGCCACGTTTCTCTAAAGCTTACTGATGCTGCCAATTTGACACGGGCGCCCGTGTCGCAGGCTGTCCCCTTGCCCCCATTCTTCAAAATTGCACAACAAAATTGATACGGCCACTAGTGTCCCAGACTGTCCAATGTGTGTTTTCTTCACTTTTTCCATAATTCTTCCACATTTGTGCAACTTCTTTTGAAGCTCTTCTCTTGCATCTGAAATCACAAACAACTACCAAACCAAGGTATCAAAAGCATCTAATTCCAATAAAAATCATACAAAGACAAATTTGCAAAATATGAAATAACTTAATCAAAACGATAAAAAGACAAACCACTGTGTTACTGAAATAACCAATTATTGCCAAATAATTGATGGAAAATATGTATAATTGGTGACGGATCAGTAGTCGATAGCCACTATTAGATATTTATTTTGACTAAAGCCGGTGACGAAAGGACCGATGAGATCCATCCCCACCAGGCGAAAGGCCATGGTGAGGATAGAGATATGAGGATAGAGTTTATGTTTTATAACATGATTGGAAGAATTCCAGTGTTATTTCATGATGATGATGATGTTGATTGGATTGGGGTTGTTAATGATTGATTTCTGAAAATATGAATATATTGTAATTGGGTGAATGGTATACTTTTGACATTTTATTGTTTATGAACACATAATATTTGTTAATTGCGAATGAGACTCACCCTTACTGTTGACATTTTTCAGATTGAGAAGTAGCGGCTTTTGGCTTGGTGAGGATAGCTTATAGGCTAGTCTGTTTAGTGTAGCGTCGGTGTCATGCTCTGATTTGAAACACTAGGGAACGCTAGACTTAGATTTTAATTATCGTACTCTATTTTGTTGGTTTTGGATTATCCTTTATTGGTTTAATTATTTTGGTGATGTTTATGTTATTCCGCTGCGTTGAACATGAGTTTTGTTATTTTGGTGAATCGTTCCTAATAAAACATGACAGATGACTTATAATTTGGTTTTAATTTTTAAATGTGGCACCCTTGTTTCCTATTTACTCTGAATATTATAATAATTGTCGCGGGGGTTTAGAAGGGTGTTACAAAAGTTAGCTCTGAATTGTATTTGAAAATCAAATGTTCCTTGTAATATTCAAGTCTTTGCGTGGAGACTCGTCCTTAAAAGACTACAAATAAGAGACGAGTTAGCTAAATGGGGAGTCATCTCAGGTGTGCATAACATTGTTTGTCCGTTTTGTTTTGGTCCAGAGTGTCATACCCCAATTTTTGACCCTAAGATCATACATCAATTGCATTCAATCATCAATCAAAAGCACCATTGTGAGGCTTTGTCTTTGATACTGTGATTATCTCTGAGGGGAATCATTAAGCACTTTTAGATTTTTATTTGTTTAGTGCTAACCAAAAATCAAAAAATATGTGTTTTGTCCCTTTTTGTTTATATTTTACAGGTGAAAGATCGGGCAAAAGTCAAAACAGTGCAAGAAAACAATTTTTGAAAATTTGAAGGTGGAAATCGATTTACCCCTGTGGGAAATCGATTTCCTGTGCGCAAAATTCAAAAAAATATAAGGAGGGAAGCTTGACATCATTTTGGCACCTTTTTATTTGATCACATTACCAATTTTCCACCTCATCAAAATTAACTCCTTCATTAAACCCACTTAAACATCATTTCACCATTTAAATCCCACTTTAATTACCAATTTAATTACCAAACACAAAAAGACCAATTTGCCACTACTCTTGCTCCAATTCTATAAATAGAGACCTCTACTCTCTCATTTCTCAAGCTTTGAGAGCCAAAAAACCCCTTGCAATTTCTCTCCTCATCCCTACCAAATTCACCAAAGCTCTTTATTCTTTCATAAAGTTTGTGAGTCACACCTTGAACCTCACAAACTTTGAGCAAAACCACCATCCATTTCACTCTTTTTTTCTTCAATTGTTGAGAGATCAAGATTTGTGTTGGTGATTGTTGAAGTGGATCTAAGTTTTGTTCAAGACTTGGTAATTTTCATCCTCCTTTTCCATCTACCATAATGTGATTCTTTGTTGTTTGTGTTCAATGCATCTTTGATGCTATATTGGTCCTATTTGATGGTGATTTGATGGAAAATTCGTGCTCCAATGGATATGTGATCATAAGGTGTTTGTATGTTTGCCTAAATCAAGTTTCAAAGTTCATAATGCTGTTTTTTTGAAAACTGTGCGCAGGAAATCGATTTCCTACAGAGGGAAATCGATTTCCACTCTGTTTTTTGCGCCAGATCTGAATTCTGCAGGCAGGAAATCGATTTCCTACAGAGGTAAATCGATTTCCAGTGAGGCAGAATGCTAGTTTTTGCTATTTTTAACTTGTTTTTGGTTCTAACTCTTCTTCTACTCCATTCTTTTGATATTTTCTTTGAATCACAAACTAGAGGCCTAATTTCTCTCTAATTTCAATGGACTTAGGGCGTCGATAGGATGAGAATCCAAATCCGCAAAATTATGTGATTGAAATTATGGATGAAAGGAGCTTTTAATGTGGTTCCATCTTTTGTTTCTCTTTATTTTGATCGATGAAAGTCTTAATACTTTGAGAATTCTTATGGATTCTTAGTAAAGACTAGATCACTCACCATTTTTCTTTTCGTGCGGTATTGCTTTCGGAGAATGATCTACATATCATTCCTCCCGCATGCATTAGCACATAAAGTTTTGACCGGCCTCGTTGTAGGGTGATTTCTACATAAATCACTTGGCGATCTGCTTAACATAGCGCAATATTTCGTGTCCCGAATCAAAAAGATCAAATATGGAAGAGAATTGTATGCGGTTGATTTAAGACTTATGAGGGTTTATCGTGTAGTCGCTATGATTTTATCAAGCTTCTGATAAATGTTCATTGAATTTAAATCCGAGTACATCCTTCACTCACCATCGATCTTTATTACTAACTTTGATAACATACTTGACAAGTTTCAAGATGGTTATCTTTAACATCTAACAACTGACTTTAATTTTCGCACTTTAATATACCGCTCTTTATATTTCTCGCTTTATCGCTTTATTTTATCATTTCATCATATTTACATTCCGCTATTTTCTCTTTGTCCATTTGGACATATGTTTATGTTTCCGCCATTTTCTCTTTGTCCACTTGGACTATTGGTTACTATCCCTAGCATTTTGGAGATTCGGACTTATGGACTTAAGGCCTCTGGACCCTTATTCTGTTAATTACTCTGCTGTTGTTCTGTCTGTCTGGCATTGGATTGTTGTCTGTTTGTGTATGCAGGTATTTCCTTGAAAGCCCTTGATGGTTAATTCCAAGGCATTGAGATAAGGATTTTACCCGAAAACAGTCGTTACTCTGCCCGATTTTCGTCAGAATTTTAATGTGCTTAATGCAAAGTGGTGCTAAGATAATAAATTCATCTGGATCCCCAAGTGATAATGTTGGTTTAGTATTTGATATTCCAAAGGATGGGAAATCTACCTTGACTCATAATGTCAAGTGTTGGCTTCTTATTTCGGTTAGACCGTTTCTTTCCTTAGCTTTTATTTTACGCAATAGGATAGCCTCTTCATCTCCTCCCATTCTTAAATTTTCAAAATCTTCTCCCTTTTTCAAAAAACCTTCTTATGTTTGCAATCTTTTCAAAACCTTTTTCTTAAAAAATATCTTTTGCCTTCAATGGCCTTTTTCTTCAAAAAGTTTAGACACCGTTAATTGTCGAAACGAGTGGTTATACCCCACGATTTTGAAATTGATTGATATAATGAGATCTTTTCCGCGTGAGAGAGCTAGTGGCATACTCGTTGATTTTATCCGAGTTGGAGCCCTTCTTTCATTTGCGATGCAAAGAACTCGTTTGTTCTCATGCTCAAGATCAATGGCTGAGTATTTCTCTCCAACGACGATAAAGTGTTTATTCGTTTTAAAAAGAATGTTTTCCCTTTAAGCGGAACTACATTATCTCTGACTTCTCCATTGCACCGAGGAGGTATGTAGGCCCAAAGCTTAACGCTTTGCCGAGCTTATTTTAAAAATAAAACAAACCGTTTTTTTAGCACACACGACACAGATTTTCAAAAAGGTTCATGTGGAGTACCACAGATATGAGGGGTGCTTTAAATCTTCCCCTTGTATAATCAACACCCGAACCTGAGTTCTCTTCCTTGTTTTAAAAAACAAAACTTTGGGTTTTTCGTTCTTTTCCCTTTTCCTTTGAAAAAAATAAAGCGCGGTGGCGATTTCAAACGGAATATTGATTCGAGTCAATCCCATGGCTTCGATATCAGAATTTCCCCGCTACACAGAGGAGTCCTACTGTCATATGTTTCTTCAATGTTCTATTTCAATTGAGGTTTAGTATTGTATATTAGACTGGATTTGTTTGTGTGGGATGAGTCATTGGGTTGATATCTCTGAACATCTACTGCTTTTTATTTATGCTATGCAAGGAAGGTCGAAGAAGAATCTTAAAATTCTTATTTAGCTTGCTGCTGCAAGGGAGGTTTGACTGATTAGGAACAATACTCTCCAATGGTGGGTGAAAGGGGCTCGAGATGTTGTTTAGGTGGCTAATTCATTAGCTTGAGACTAATTTAGAGCTAGATTCAAGGGTCGTCTCTTTTGCACAAAGAAAAGTTGAATGAAAAATCCATTAGACTATTTGTATTGGTGCATTATGTTCTTTATTTTTTTATTACAGTTGAATACTCCCTGTACTCGCTTTAATATTTTCTTTGCCTATAAAAAAAATTTAGTTATATGAGTGAGGTTTAATTGCTTTTTAAAAATATGTATTTATATTTATGCATTAATATATTAATATAAATAAATTGTGAAATGAATGAGAAAGTTCAATTGATATGTGTTAGTTGAGTTAAATGAATGTAAAATACTAATTTAAATAATTAATATTTTTAAAAAAAATTACTTGGTCAAAAATAGATATGTTTTTCACTATGGTATATTCTCCAAATTTGGTGTCGGCACATAAACGTGGCTTCATTGAGGGTCACATGCACTTCAAAATTTTGCAATAGGTCAAGAATGTTACATTGAGAGGCAGTGACATGTGCATTCTTCACATCACATTAGAAGATGGCTAAGTGTAGAATCGGTGTTCATACTTCATTGTCCCACTACTAGCTGAAGCACAATTAATTTTAAAAGGCCTAAAACGACAACATAATATCTATTTCAGAAAAAGGTACATATTGGCCTCAAATGACACCAAATTTAGTCTTTTCACATTTATTTGTAGAATACATACAATTTTTTTTATTTTTTCTGTTGTCTCATTTATGATTTTGTTCCTTTGTTTTGTAAATTTATGATTTTTTAAGTTTTTTAATAGTGGTTGTGGATTTTTGGTTTTAAATGTATATATTTCAAACCATAATCTATTATAAAAATGAGATTGAATTGATTTTTTTAACTTTAATTTAAATTAATTTTTATTTAAGATTCAAAAATAAACATAAATTTCATAATTTATATTTTTAATTTTTTTTAATTCAAAATAATTTTTTTATTTCTAAACATAAAATAGAAAATCATCTCAAAACCTTAGTTTTTAAAATGTTTAATTTTCTTTATACTTATGCATTTGAGTTAAATTTCAATGATTTATTAAATGAGATACTTATTGGCAACTTAGCTAATTGCATAGAAATAGATTGCTAGTAGAAAATTCATTCAGCTTGTATCTTTTACTTTTAATGTAACACCTCTTACTAACCCCGAGGCAATTTAAACAAATCATTCAGAGTACATGAAATAAGGGTGCCACAATTCATAATAAAATAAACATCATTCAATTATGTCATGCATTCACTGAGGTAATCATCATTAATTAAAAACGTTTCATGTTAACACAGCGGAAATTAAATCAAACGGACTAAGTTTAACACCTTTAAAACTTATCCTTCTACACATCAAAACATAACTAGCGTCATAAAACATAAACTCTAAACATCGCGTCCCCAGTGCTACAACTATCAGAGCATGACACCTGACGCTAACTAAATAACTGACTCATGAGCTAATCCTCACCGAGTCGAACAACCGCTATCCTCAATCTGAAACTGACAACATGTAAGGGTGAGTCTCATCATAATTAACAAATGTTATAAGGTTATAAAGCAATAACACATCACAGTTGCATCGTACACCCAATTGTTTCATAAACAGACATACAAACAAGATTCACCATCACAACAAACAACCAACACATTATCAATATTTACAACACTGGAATACATCAAACCATGTTATAAAGATATGCATATGTATGAACTGACACTATGCATGTGGTACCAACATCATCAAATGGGAATAACCCATAACCGATCCAACATAATCAAGATACGGCCCTGCCAGCACCGATTCCACACAATGGGAATCATGCCCTTCACTGATCCAACACATCATCATGGATACAGCCTCATCATTAAATATGAATGAATGCAACATACATTATCATACTTATACCATCATCATTATCATCAATATCATCATCATCATCAAGTATGTTCATATATATTAGCTTCATTCAATTACAACTCAATCATCATCATCATCATCATCATCATCATTAAAGAATATACATGTATTCGCATCAATCATCATCATCAATAAGAATTAACGTACATGTATCCACATCATTCCAAAACAAATCAATCATCAAATAGATCATTTTATAAGGTTCGTTTAGCTCGAAACGGCACATCAAACGGACCAACAGTTAAAAGTTATGCATCTTAGAACTTTTTAAAATATCCCAAACACTAACAGCACGCGGCGCCATCTTAGTTCGCGGCGCGAACTGAGCGTCTCAAAAATCCTTGGCTCCCTGCCAAGCTGTTCGCGGCGCAAAAATATGCACGCGGTGCGAAACGAGAAAAGGTTACGCCTTCGCGGTGTAGCAAACTGCCCTAAAAATATAGATTTTAGATTCGCCACCTATTCTGAAGGGCGAATAGGAAACCCTACGCAGTTAAGAGATCGGGGTAAGATTATTATAATTAGGTCGAGGGAAGGTGTTAGGCACCCTCAACCCTTTCCTATTGGCTTTGAATCTAGGGTAACAGTTTTATGGCTAAAATATTGAGGTTTAATAGCTAAGAAAGTGAATAGGGGAAAATTGAGATTTTAGGGAGGGGGACTCGCCTTGGTTATCCAAGTGCCTACGTATCTCCTTAGGGAGAATTAGAGTCAACGTAGTTCGGGCACAGGGTTGTACGCCTTAGAATTGATTATGGAGGTTTGAAGGCTTTTTGAATGGCCTTTCGTAGTTTTGAATTTGACTTGAAAGGCATTTTGAGTTGCCTGATTGAAAAGGATGAAAACCCGTAGTATCGTGGTTTAGTGTTTTTTTAGATGTTTTGGGCGTACAACCCTGATCGATAGATTGATCGTCGCGGGCAGCAAATTAAATGTGTTTTGAATTTTATGTATTTTTTATCTCTCGTCTAATGCGACTAATAACTTTAGTCGGGTCGAGGAGAGAATTAAATCAGAATTAATTAAATTTATATTAACAAATAAATTGAATTGATCAAAATTATTTCTCGCCTAATGCGACTAATAGGTATAGTCGGTTCGAGGAGAAAATTTAAAATTAATCAAGAATCAATTGAAATTTTTGCCCGAATGGGATTGGGGCAAACCCTAATGCGTATAACCTTTCTAGGGTTTTTATTGTGATTTTTGTAATTAAAAATAACTAAATAAATTACTCGACATAATCGAATAATCGGGAAAATATTCTAAGCCTAATCCTAATTTTATTATTTAAAAATAATTATCAAAATTAAATTATATGCACATTAATATATATCATTAAACAATTGTATAAATAATATATATAAATAAAAAAACAAAGAAACCTGGGCAGGATCCTGTGTGGTGCTCCCTTGAAGTCCATGGTGGGCCCTCAGCTTTGTGTACGTTAGATCAGAACTGTAGGAGATCCTGAGGCTGACAGTGAGGGTGTATGGCGTGTGTGGGTGAGGAGGCATGCACCATATTTGTAAGCAGAAAATAAGTGCAAAATAATTTGAAGATGCTGGGGATCGAACCAGCAACATATTGGCTGCGCCTCTCCCTTTTCCACCACCTGCGCTGCATACATCAGTTGTTAACTAAATAAGACAAAAATAGTATAAAAGATTTGTTAATGGAAACCCAGAAATTAACGCGTGGGTCCCAGCGGTGCACGAGTATCCAATGAGAAGGAGAGAGGACAAGTTGAACGTTTGACCAGCGAATAGCATGAGACCACGCATGAGGAGAGAGGATTGACATTTTGACCGGCCAATGACATTGTTCCATAGCGCCAACGTGTATTTTCTTCCCCAGGATAGCTCTAGCCACCGCCGGAATAGTATTTTCGGTCGTCTTCTCCAATGCTAACATTCCCAGAACCTGCGAAAACAATGAAAACACACAGAAAAAACGTCCAGATCGAAGAAAAAGAAAATTGTCTTTCTTGTGAGATTTTTGAACTTTGGAAACCCTATTCTCCTTTTGCCGAAACCCCCCCTCCTCGTGGCTGCATCTCTTTACCATATATATGTGATATTTTAGGTCTAATAACATAGGAAAGAATCAAGTGATTTGATTAGAAAATTTGATTTGAAATTTTGCTTCCAAACTTTCTATTTTGAGCTAAATATATTTCATGCACTTTTTCAATTCTTTCTTGGCCCTTGGATCAAGTTGGGATTTGATTAAATCAAAAGGAAAAATTAGAATAATAATCACATAATTATTTCATGATTTTATTGGATTTTATTTGAAATTAAATGGTTAAAATCAAATTTAAATAAAATAAAAATCATAAAATATATAAGAATTGGTTTATGGGCCTCTTTTATGCTTGTAATCACGTCCATGATCCATAGTCATAAGCCCATTACTCAAAATCCTCAATTCCACCAATTAGGGTTTTATGGTTTTCTTGAAAATCAACCAACTTGCACGCCTCGTATCTCCCTCCATTTTAATCATATGAATGCATTCTAGGACTTTTTAGAAAGCTCAAAGAGTCCTCTAAATGACATTTTTGGTTTCATCTCAATTGAAGCTACCATGCTCAAGTTATGAGCTTTGACCTAAAAGGTGTTTTTCGTTGACTTTCAAAAGGACCTATAATGTTTTTGTCCATATCTCCCAAATGGTGCATTTCTTGATTTTGGGCCCAACATCAAAGTTGTAGAGAATGAAATTTCCTTGAGAATAGGCTTTGGTTTGACAATTTCTGACAAACCATGTGAGAGTTATGACCAGTCAAAGTTGAGTTGACTTTCTCCTATAAAAAACCCTAATTTGAACCTTTGCATTTGTTCATTTCTGAATCTTTATTGATGCATCATGATCAACCTTTGATCAAATGATGGATATAACCTCACATACTTGATGTTGACCAAAAAATCTTGAAGTTTGACCGTGTTTTGACTATAGTTGACTTTTAGGTCATCATAGTCGATTATTGATCATCTGAGCCATTGAGTGAGCAATCCTTGGAGTAGAAGATTGACTTTTGACATGGATATTCCTTGAGACATATGAGGTACCTTGAGATGCATTTGAGGCCTCGGAGATTCAAACTCCTTTGATAAAATGCTAACCCTAACTTTGAATAGGAGAGAGTGATTTTGAGAAAACCTTTGAACCTTGAGTTATTGAAGATGAAGTGAGGAGGGCAAATTTTGGGGTATGACAGCTTCCCCTGTTCAATCTTCTTAAACCTGAAGAGTCAGATAGGCACGTCTGCCTATCGTGATCTAAAGGTAGAAGATGATTGAACACTGAGAATACCCTAAAATTTACATTTGTCGGGAAGGATTTTCTGCAGGAGATGGGCTTAGAGATGCCATCCGAGGTAAATACCCCTCTTTTTTCTTGGATGTGAAGCAGATACTTTTGAAAGGGACCCCTGTGTTTGGTTGTAACACGGCCTAAAAAGGCAACCTGAATTTTATGCAATGTTATGATTCGTGCGATGTATGATGCAGTGAGCTTCTCAAAATAAATGAGGGCGATGTATGCATATGCATTATGTATGAATGAAGTATGTTAATTGAATGATGCATGATTGTTAGTGATGTTAGTTGAAGTATGTTGGTAAGTTTGGAAAAGAAAAATAGAACCTTGTTTGTTATTGTTGAAATCTTGAAGAAGATCACTGCCGAGGGACTAACGTGATAAACCCATTTGGGGAACTCTTTGAAAAACCTTGTGATAAGGGAAAATAAATCCCTATTTGCTGCCGGAGATGATATTAATTAGCGAGAATATTTGAAGGAGATCACTGTCAAGGGACTAACGTGATGAATAACGTAGCTAGCAATAGCGAAGGTTCGTCGTTTGCTGTGTAGAAGATAATTAACTTGCTATAATGCTAGCAAGCTCTTGCAGTTTGTAGGTAACCCACTTACTATAGTTCTAGTAAGTCGTCGCGGTTGGTATACCCACTCCCTATCATAGTTTGAGTAAGTCTGTCGCTGATGGTGTGGCGCACTTACCATAGCTCTGGTAAGTCATCGCGGTCGGTCACGCCTACTTACTATCGTAGTTGGAGTAAGCTTATCGTAGATGGTGTGGCTCACTTACTATAGCTCTAGTAAGTCGTCGCAGTTAGCCATACCTACTTGCTATCGTAGTTTGAGTAAGCTTATCGTAGATGGTGTGGCCCACTTACCATAGCTCTGGTAAGTCGTCGCGGTTAGCCATACCTGCTTACTATCGTAGTTTCAACAAGTTTATCACAGATGGTGTGGCCCACTTACCATAGCTCTGGTAAGTCGTCGCAGTTAGCCATACCTACTTGCTATCGTAGTTGGAGTAAGTTTATCGTAGATGATATGACCCACTTACTATAGTTCTAGTAAGTCGTCGCAGTTAGCCATACCTGCTTACTATCGTAGTTTTGATTAATCCCGAAAGGGTCACTTGCTATAGCTCTAACAAGCTCACCTGGACCAATGGGATCCACATGCCTCGGTGCGGACGAGTTTACCTGCATAGAAGATTGTTTGCCTATATGAAAAAGATTCACTTGTCTGGAGACTCACGACTCGAGGGTCGGAGAAAATAGCATGTCAAATACTCACGACTCGAGGTTCGGAAAACAGACCAATCACAACACGAGGGTTGGAAACTCACGACTCGAGGGTCGGAAAACAAACCAATCACAACACGAGGGTTGGAAACTGGGCTTTTGTAGTATGTGAATGCGCTAGATGATATGTAGATGCTAATGCGTATGTATATGTTTTATGAATGAAATGAACAGCAAGGTTGCTATCATCGGTAAGGTTACCGGGAATTAGATGGGCAATGTGGTTTAGCACCAGAGTAATGACTTGGATGTTTTGATGTAATGCTTATGCTCATGCGTATGTTTGATTGATGTAATGAGTGGAACGAAATAATGTCTTCTATAAGACTACCTGAAAAGGTTTCCGGAATAGATATGAACGTTTGTCTTAAAGAAGACTAGGATACAATTTGTCTTAAAGAAAACTACTTGAAAAGGTTCTTAGAAAAGAATGTCTTAAAGAAGACTACCTAAAAAGGTTCTTAGAAATGATCGTAAGATTTGTCCTAAAGAAGACTCCCTAAAAAGTTATGGTGTAATGTATCAACCAATGTAGGCAATGCATGACTTATATGTATTTGCATGATGCTTCAATGATAGGTTGTTAATAACCAAAGCGTGTATAGCTTGCTAATGTTGTAAGGTTGCTGGATGCTAGCACGATTTCCCAATACTTGTTTTTTGAACTTTGAAGATCGTAGTTAGGAGAAAGATTGATTCGAGGTTGCAAAGTATGAAGACGCATTTTCCTTTTGCTGTACGTCTTACGGATTTGGTATCCATTGCCCCAGTATTTTCGTGGAAAAAGATGATTACGAGGGAAGTGCCCCAGGAAATAGCCTTGTCATATGCTTCGACGTTTAGATTGAAGGGTGTGCCCCTGATTTCCGGGATATGGAGGGTTATCCAGGTTGTTCTATCCTTTTGAATTTGAATTCGTCCCATGTTTGACATGCCCCTTGATTGAGATTGCTTCAAGATATGACCCAAGTCAATTGGAACTCAGGGAGGATGCCCCTAGTTAACAGGATCCTTGATTGTATACCCCTATAATCATTGAGGTTTTGCCCTTGTTTAGGAAAACCCTCTAGATGTGGTTCCCCCATGCAAGAGTCTTTATTAGAAATGATCATCTTTGATTAACCAATTTCGAGATCTCCTCGATGCTAAGTGTATATTCGTAGATGGCGTTGTACCCTTTGAAAAGTAATTCCAATGCAATGTGTATGCAAGTTTTGGAATCGAAGTCCGTTATGAATTAGGACTGGGTGATCGGAAATGAATGCTTGAAGAAGCGTAGTGATTAGAAATAGTTTTAACAAACTTAAGAGTCAGTATAACAAAATCCTGCTTAATATGCTTTCGTAGTTAACCTTGCCTCAATTAGGAATTTTGAATGTTGTAACTTGGCCTGGTTCACGGTTTTAAGAAACAATGGATATAAGGCTCAAAGTTTATTTACCCCACCCCTTTCTCCTTGATATTCTCCGAATCCTAAAAATTCGCCTAATCCAATGAATGTGCTTTGTATGTAAGAGAATCGCTCCAGTTTTGATGTTGAGCAGAAGCCTTTGTAGAGATCCAAGCATTGATGAAAAATGTTGTAAAGATCCAAGCGTTTATGAGAAGCTTTGATGATTTAGAAGTCACAAGATTATCCTTTGTATTTCGCCTTTATTTTTTCTATCCCTTATTTTTGCATGAACCAGTCCCTTAGAATTTGGTCCATCGGGATGCCCTGATTTTGCCTAAGGCATTTTTGTTTTCTTTCCTGAATTTTTCCATTTTGACTTAGCGGGCGTTTTTCTTTTGAAGGCTCCTTTTGATCTTTGGATTTTGAATATTGTGACTGCCATGACTTTGATTTGCAAGCTTTGTCTTTGATACGTCCTCGATCTTGAATGATATATTGAGGAAGAAGATGTTGTGGATGTTATCTCCATTGCTTCCTCAATCTTGGATGAATGCGAGGAAGAAGATATGCTTGAACCTTTGCTTTGCTTGATCCTTATGCTTTAAACTTTGCTTGAATCCTTGCTTGGATTGACTGATTCTCTTGACAACCAAAATACGCCATTGGATTAATTGAGCTCTACCCTGACCCTGGTTGAAATCAAGGTTTATTTGAAAAAGTAAAAACAAACTCCAACTCCTGGCTCGAGGGGGTGACGAGGGATTAACATCCTTATATCTCCACTGTTTGGGAATTGAAGCAATTCCCGTACATCCTCGGCTCGGTCTTACCTTGAAAGCATATGTTTAGCTGGACTTAGTTATTTGTATTCGTCATTCTCCCTTAAGTTTGCTAATAACCCTAAATTTTGAAATTGAAAGTCGTGGTAGTGAGCGAATGAATTGATTTCAAAACCTGCATGGTAATCCCATTAGAATTGCTAATCTGAAGGTACAACTTTTTATCTTGAGTATTACTTAGCGATCGTAAGGGTTGAAATTCTGAGCATGACAAAACCTATTGATCCTAAGGACAATCTCCTTTGTAAATCCGTTTGACCTTGTTTTACGCCTTAGCTCCTTAGACTTGTAGAAGTAAGGGCAACCTCGAATTCTCCTTGGGCACGTCAAAGTTGTTGGGAATAAATTGTTAGCGTTGGGTTTTTGTCGTTTTGGAACTTCATGAGTTTCCTTAGACTGAACCTCTTTTGCTTTTCCCGAGGATAGTATCACCATTTGCAATCTCCAGGGTTTGTAGATCGATAGAGAGAAACCTATGACCCTTTTGTCCCTTGGTGTGGAGTTAACACACGTCGCCTTCTCTCCATCGTATTTATGCATCTTTATTCAAGACTTTGCCCTAGTTGGACTAATCCTTGCCCCCCAGGTTATCGTAGAGCGTCCTTGTAAGTTGGATATGTCCTAAGACGAACCCCTTTATGGCTAGATACCCCTTGAGTGTATCTATGAGGGAACGCTTTTGTTGAACTAATCCTTGCTAGGTGATAACCTTTGTTGCATTTACAATTCTGTTACGACAAGGCATTGACATGCGTCTGGCATGGTGAAAGACATCCTTTTTCTCCTTGTGTGACCAACTTCGTTCTCGATGATTTATCCTCCTTTCTCCATAGTTTATGACCCTTTGGATTTTTCTTTGCGAGTCTCGGGAAATCGGCTAGCATGGTAAGTGTGGATGCGGGCGAAGATGCGAATGTAAATGTATGATTGCATGAAAATGCAAATGCATGTGTATGCGAAAGACTCCTCGTATCATGACTCCTTGTACGCAATGCACACGGGTAACATGTAATCCTAGGGATAGCCTTAGAGGCGACATTAGACCCTATTGAAATTCTTGCGAGATAGATGTTACGACACGCCGATGGAAATCCCTTAGATTAGGGAATATGCAGAAGGTAGCGGCTGGTGACCGTTCAAGACAGTCACCAAGTCTCATGGCCATCGAGAGGCCAATCAACGTGTACCAATGAAGTTGTCCTTGGTGGGAAGGTTCTCTGTGTGGAACACTACTTATCTAAGGACGATATCGGATGAAGTGAAATCCATACAGGCTAGGAAT
This sequence comes from Vicia villosa, assembly GCF_029867415.1. Taxonomy (NCBI): domain Eukaryota; kingdom Viridiplantae; phylum Streptophyta; class Magnoliopsida; order Fabales; family Fabaceae; genus Vicia; species Vicia villosa. Next base: position 363,357 of record NW_026705322.1, read on the forward strand.
GAAAGATGTATAGATGAGAATCCCAAACCCTACAGGTTAGAGGGGGCGCAGAAGTAAGCACATAGTGACTGTTCAGGACAGTCACTGGATCTCATGGCCATCGAGAGGCCAATCGACGTGCGTTAATGAGGATGTCCTTCAGGGGAAGGACACGTCGTTGTAAACAACATATGGACATAAAAGAAAATCCCTACAGGCTAGGGAGTACGCAGGAGTAAGCACGGGGTGACCGTTCAAGATAGTCACTGAATCGCATGGCCATCGAGAGGCCAATTGACGTATGCTAACAAATGTGTCCTTCGTACGAAGGATGCGATTTTAAAAATATAATCCCTACAGGCTAGGGAACGCATAGACGTAAGCACGGGGTGACCGTTCAAGACAGTCACTGAATCGCATGGCCATCGAGAGGCCAATCGACGTATGCTAACGAAGGTGTCCTTCGAACGAAGGATACGTAGTTGTAAAATACATATGGACATAAAAGGAAATCCCTACAGACCAGGGAGTGCGTAGATACAGGCGCGGAGTGACCGTTCATGACAGTCACTAGGTCTCATGGCCATCGAGAGGCCAATCAACGTGCATAAATGTAGATGCCCTTCGTGGGAAGGACATGGTCTTGGAATTAGAGTCCCTGCAGGCCAGGGAACACGTAGGAATACCTGCAAAATTAAAACGCAAGACATTCGCAGTATATGAATTGCAAACACACAATAAGCACATAAGCACATAAGCCCTAGGTTCATAGGTTCGACGTAACGGCTTAGGGTGCCTACCCTTCCCATTGGTATGTTCTAGAAGGTCTCATGGGATCGTTCGTAGCCGCCGAGAACTTTTTGTCTCTTTGGATTTTAGAACAACTCATTTATACATGAGGTTCGAGTTTTAGGGGTAGGTTCCCAGAGAGATCAGCCAAATACCAAGTCCAGCCCTCAACAAGGTCAAGCCTCGTATCAGACCTTTCCGGATATTCGACCCACTCTGAGTGGAATTATAATAAGACTCGTAGGCGATGTAGTTCCCCTCTGGTCTTAAATATAATTCCCACGCTTAGGTTTAACAGCAATTTATATATCCCGAAATGCGATAAAATAATAAATATTCACATAAACAAATATTTAACTAAATTGCTGTAAATAAATGAACTTATAAGTAAGTAAATAAGTAAATAAAATTAAATTTAAATATTTAAAAACTAACCTCAAAATTCGGCTGGCTATAATTCAAAAATGCAGCAAAGACAGCAAATATTTAGATAAATAAATGTTTATTTTAAACTGATGTAAATAGATGAAATTATAAAAAAATAAATAATAAATAAAAATTTAAATATTTATAAAAATAAATAAACCCTAATTTTGGCGATTTAGCCAAATCCTAAAATTTTCGCCAAAAACCTAAACCCTGCCAAAACCTATAGGAGCATAATAGTTCACCATTAATGATGTCCCCAGCAGAGTCACCAGCTGAAGCAACCTGCCCTAAAAATATAGATTTTAGAGTCGCCACCTATTCTGAAGGGCGAATAGGAAACCCTACGCAGTTAAGAGATCGGGGTAAGATTATTATAATCAGGTCGAGGGAAGGTGTTAGGCACCCTCGACCCTTTCATATTGGCTTTGAATCTAGGGTAACAGTTTTATGGCTAAAATATTGAGGTTTAATAGCTAAGAAAGTGAATAGGGGAAAAATTGAGATTTTAGGGAGGGGGACTCGCCTTGGTTATCCAAGTGCCTACGTATCTCCTTAGGGAGAATCAGAGTCAACATAGTTCGGGCACAGGGTTGTACGCCTTAGAATTGATTATGGAGGTTTGAAGGCTTTTTGAATGGCCTATCGTAGTTTTGAATTTGACTTGAAAGGCATTTTGAGTTGCCTGATTAAAAAGGATGAAAATCCGTAGTATCGTGGTTTAGTGTTTTTTTAGATGTTTTGGGCATACAACCCTGATTTGATATGTCACCGTTAGATGCGATGACCAATAGATTTGGTCAGTATAGCTAACAGATTAAGGGGCATTGCTGGTTACTCAGATCGATAGATTGATCGTCGCGGGCAGCAAATTAAATGTGTTTTGAATTTTATGTATTTTTTATCTCTCGTCTAATGCGACTAATAGCTTTAGTCGGGTCGAGGAGAGAATTAAATCAGAATTAATTAAATTTATATTAACAAATAAATTGAATTGATCAAAATTATTTCTCGCCTAATGCGACTAATAGGTATAGTCGGTTCGAGGAGAAAATTTAAAATTAATCAAGAATCAATTGAAATTTTTGCCCGAATGGGATTGGGGCAAACCCTAATGCGTATAACCTTTCTAGGGTTTTTATTGTGATTTTTGTAATTAAAAATAACTAAATAAATTACTCGGCATAATCGAATAATCGGGAAAATATTCTAAGCCTAATCCTAATTTTATTATTTAAAAATAATTATCAAAATTAAATTATATGCACATTAATATATATCATTAAACAATTGTATAAATAATATATATAAATAAAAAAAACAAAGAAACCTGGGCAGGATCCTGTGTGGTGCTCCCTTGAAGTCCGTGCAAAATAATTTGAAGATGCTGCGGATCGAACCAGCAACATATTGGCAGCGCCTCTCCCTTTTCCACCACCTGCGCTGCATACATCAGTTATTAACTAAATAAGACAAAAATAATATAAAAGATTTGTTAATGGAAACCCAGAAATCAACGCGTGGGTCCCAGCGGTGCAGGAGTATCCAATGAGAAGGAGAGAGGACAAGTTGAACGTTTGACCAGCGAATAGCATGAGACCACGCGTGAGGAGAGAGGATTGACATTTTGACCGACCAATGACATTGTTCCATAGCGCCAACGTGTCTTTTCTTCCCCAGGATAGCCCTAGCCACCGTCGGAATAGTATTTCAGGTCGTCTTCTCCAATGCTAACATTCCCAAAACCTGCGAAAACAATGAAAACGCACAGAAAAAACGTCCAGATCGAATGCACATCTGATTATGAATTCCATGGACCAGGTTTCACGCCCTAAAGCCATCTCCATCGCAGATCCGAAGCTTTGCATTTCTCTAAGCCCTAACATGGTGAATCCTTGTTCATACGTTGAAACCTTCAAACGATGGCTCTATTACGTCCCAAAAACTCTCATGAACTGATTAGTATCGTTAGTTTCATTCAAAACATAGTAAACAAGCAATTCAAAGATTGAAAGAGATAGGGAACGGAGATGTATGCATGGGGCGTTCTAATGCTCATGAACCGTTGCACCTGCTCCAGACTTACTACATATTATCCCCAGAACACGATGAGATGGTTGGAATCACTTGAAGGGGGCTGCCTAGAAGAAAACGAAAATTGTCTTTCTTGTGAGATTTTTGAACTTTGGAAACCCTATTCTCCTTTTGCAAAAAACCCCCCTCCTCGTGGCTGCATCTCTTTACCATATATATGTGATATACCTCCCATATATATGTGGCTGCATCTCTTTCGCATCAATCATCATCATCAAAAAGAATTAACGTACATGTATCCACATCATTCCAAAACAAATCAATCATCAAATAGATCATTTTATAAGGTTCGTTTAGCTCGAAACGGCACATCAAACGGACCAACGGTTAGAAGTTACGCATCGTTGAACTTTTTAAAATATCCCAAACACTAACAGCACGCGGCGCCATCTTAGTTCGCGGCGCGAACTAAGCGTCTCAAAAATCCTTGGCTCCCTGCCAAGATGTTCGCGGCGCAAACATATGCACGCGGCACGAAACGAGAAAAAGTTACGCCTTCGCGGCGCCAACACTGGTACGCGGCGCGACCTGTGCGTATCACAACTTCCTGGCTTTCTGCCAATCTGTTCGCGGCGCCATCCCAGGTACGCGGCGCGAACCGGTAATTTTCAGAAACCCCAACCTGCAGAAAACAACATTCTATACCTCCCAAATGCCCTCAAAATCATACCAGTACGAGTTTCAAAAAATGAACCACACATACAACACAAATTGCACATTAGAATACACAATTCAAGCATCAATTAACACCATAACATCATACACATCATGGATTCAACAAAGGGATCAAACATCACACAATTCAACCCAATCCCTAAACCTATCATATGATTCAATTGATATGAATTCTACATCCATTCAGTATTATCAATCCCTAACCCGATAATAGATGCTAATCAGATAAGTCCCCCCTTACCTTAGCCAAATTCTTGAACTCTTCCTCTTTCTCTGCTTCTGCATTTTCACGTTCTTGCTTTCTTCTCCTCTTTTGCTCTTTTCACGTTCCTCTTTCCAATTTTCCTCTTTTCCTTCTTTTATGAAAAACAATATAACTTTAGTAAAAAGGCCTTGTGACTAACACCCCTCCTTTTACTAAACACTACCTCGGCCCAATTCTATCATTTTCCATAATTTTTAGAGAAAATCCAAAATAATTCCAATAAAATAATTTAAATTCTAATTAAATTAATTTAAGGAAATTACGGATGTTACAACTCTCCCCCACTAAAAGAGGTTTCGTCCTCGAAAACATACCTCAAGCAAATAGTTCCGGATAGGAATCTTTCATCTGGCTTTCTAACTCCCAGGTAACGTTCCCTTCAGCCGGTCCTCCCGAAGCTACTCTGACTAAAGCTATTTCCTTGCCCCGCAATTGCTTCAGTCTTCTATCTTCAATTCTCACAGGCAACGTTTCCACCGTTAAGTTGTCTTTCACTTGCACATCATCCACTTGGTTCACGTGGGACGGATCCGAAATGTATTTCCTCAATTGAGACACATGAAATACATCATGCAAATTTGCAAGCATAAACGGTAAAGCGACACGATATGCCACTTCTCCCACTCTTTCAGAAATTTGAAACGGTCCAATAAAGCGCGGAGTCAACTTCTTTGACTTCAAAGCTCGACCAATATCTGTCATAGGAGTAACCTTCATAAACACATGATCTCCATCTTGAAACTCAAGTGTCTTCCTCCTTTTGCCATAATAACTCTTCTGACAACTCTGAGAAGCTTTCATCTTCTCTTGGATCATCTTAATCTTCTCTGTAGTCTGTTGTACAATATCTGGTCCAATCACAGCACTCTATCCAGCTTCATACCAACATAATGGAGTTCTACATCTCCTACCATACAATACCTCAAACGGAGCCATACCGATACTCGAATGAAAACTGTTGTTGTAGGTAAATTCAATCAAAGGCAGATAACTATCCCAAGCACCTCCTTTTTCCAACACACAAGCACATAATAAATCTTCCAACGACTGAATCGTCCTCTCAGTCTGTCCATCCGTCTACGGATGATAAGCAGAACTCAATCCCAGCTTAGTACCCAAAGCCTTCTGCAAACCTTCCCAGAACTTAGACGTAAATCCCGGATCTCTGTCTGACACGATACTTGAAGGAGTACCATGTAGACTAACTATCTTCTCAATGTACAATTGAGCCAGCTTTTCCATCGGATAATCCATCCTTACCGGTATGAAATGAGCAGACTTCGTTAACCTGTCCACAACAACCCAGATAGCTTCACAATTCTTAACCGTCCTTGGCAAACCAGAAACAAAATCCATTGATATGCTATCCCACTTCCATTCAGGAATAAACATCGGTTGCATAAACCCAGGTGGCTTCTAATGTTCAACCTTTGACTTATGACACGTCAAACAAGAATACACAAACTCAGCAATTTCTTTCTTCATTCCAGGCCACCAAAACAGCTTCCTCAAATCATGATACATCTTGGTAGCACCAGGATGAATACTTAATCCACTACGGTGTCCTTCTTCCAAAATGCTTCTTCGAAGTTCAGCAACATCAGGAACACAAACTCTGTCACCAAACCTCAGTATACCATTCTCATCAACTCTGAATTCACCACTCTTGTCTTGGTTAATCAAAGTCAACTTGTCAACCAATTCGACATCAGCCTTCTGACCCTCTCTGATCTCTTCAAGAATACCGCTAGTCAGCTTCAGCATACCCAACTTAACACTAGTAGGAGTACCTTCACATACCAAACTCAAGTTTCTGAATTGTTCAATCAAATCCAATTCCTTCACCATTAACATAGACATATGCAAAGTCTTCCTACTTAAAGCATCAGCAACCACGTTTGCCTTACCCGGATGGTAATTCAAACTAAAATCATAGTCTTTAAGGAATTCCAACCACCTTCTCTGCCTCATATTCAGTTCTTTCTGATCAAAGAGATACTTCAGACTCGTATGATCACTGAACACCTCAAATCTCGAACCATACAAATAATGTCACCACAACTTCAAAACAAAAACCACCGCTGCCAACTCTAAATCATGAGTCGGATAATTCCTTTCATGCACTTTGAGTTGTCTCGACGCATACGCAACCACTTGTTGATTTTGCATCAATACACCACCCAGACCCATCAACGAAGCATCACAATAAACCACAAATGATTCTGTCAGATTCGGCAAAATCAAAATAGGAGCGCTAGTCAACCTCTTCTTCAGCTCTTGGAATCCTTCCTCACATTTTGAATCCCAGATGAACGCTTGACCCTTCCTAGTCAGCTTGGTTAACGGCAATGCTAACTTTGAAAAACCTTCAATGAACTTCCTGTAATAACCCGCAAGACCAAGAAAACTACGGATTTTGGAAACTGACTTCGGAGCTTCCCACTGAGACACAGCTTCTACCTTCGTAGGATCAACAGCAATACCATTCTTAGAAATCACGTGTCCCAGAAACAAATCATCATCAATAAGAATTAACGTACATGTATCCACATCATTCCAAAACAAATCAATCATCAAATAGATCATTTTATAAGGTTCGTTTATCTCGAAACGGCACATCAAACGGACCAATGGTTAAAAGTTATGCATCTTTGAACTTTTTAAAATATCCCAAACACTAACAGCACGCGGCGCAATCTTAGTTCGCGGCGCGAACTGAGCGTCTCAAAAATCCTTGGCTCCCTGCCAAGCTGTTCGCAGCGCAAACATATGCACGCGGCACGAAACACGAAAAAGTTACGCCTTCGCGGCGCCAACACTGGTACGCGGCGCGACCTGTGCGTATCACAACTTCCTGGCTTTCTGCCCATCTGTTCGCGGCGCCATCCCAGGTGCGCGGCGCGAACCGGTAATTTTCAGAAACCCCAACCTGCAGAAAACAGCACTCTATACCTCCCAAATGCCCTCAAAATCATACCAATACGAGTTTTTGCACATTAGAATACACAATTCAAGCATTAATTAACACCATAACATCATACACATCATGGATTCAACAAAGGGATCAAACATCACACAATTCAACCCAATCCCTAAACCTATCATATGATTCAATTGATACGAATTCTACATCTATTCAGTATTATCAACCCCTAACCCGATAATAGATGCTAATCAGATAAGTCCCCCCTTACCTTAGCCAAATTCTTGAACTCTTCCTCTTTCTCTACTTCTGCATTTTCACGTTCTTGCTCTCTTCTCCTCTTTTGCTCTTTTCACGTTCCTCTTTCCAATTTTCCTCTTTTCCTTCTTTTATGAAAAACAATATAACTTTAGTAAAAAGGCCTTGTGACTAACACCCCTCCTTTTACTAAACACTACCTCGGCCCAATTCTATCATTTTCCATAATTTTTAGAGAAAAGCCAAAATAATTCCAATAAAATAATTTAAATTCTAATTAAATTAATTTAAGGAAATTACGGATGTTACATTTAACACAAAATCTTACTGTTTTATTTATTTATTTTTTAAGATTTAAAGGTTTGTATTTATTCATATCTAAAAGATTATACTGTAAATAACAATATGTATAATTATTTTATTTTATTAATATAAGACTTCATTAAGTAATTTTATTAAATTTAAGTTTATTTTTATTTAAATTAGTTTATTCTCCTATTTTAAATTACAAATTTGAAATATATTAAAATACTTATTTTATATGGTATTAAGAATCTACTTGGTAAGACAGATTTTCGAGCTTATAGCTTATTTTCCAGACGCTATTTTAAATAGCGTTTTAGCTTATGTCTTATAGCTTATTATTTTTTCTTCATTTGTTATCCTTATTATTTTAATTAATATCCATTTTTAATTCTTTTAATTTATTTTAATTCAAAATAAATAATTATATATTAAATATCTTCTATGTCATTTTACATTTATAAGTTAATTGAACCGCTAATTTTACCAAACACTTCATTTAGCTTATAAGCTATCAGTCTCACCCATCCGCTATAAACTATAAGCCATCAGTCATCAATCATCAGTCATAAGCTATGAGCTATAAGCTAGCTTATCAGTCAACCGCTATTTTTACCAAATAGACCCTAAAGCTCTTATTTTTAGAGTCTTGCTTCCTCTTAAATCCTAGCTATCATTGTATTTCATTTTGTTTTTTTTGCCTTAATCACAGACTATTTAAAATTCTAAGACAGTGATCATTTGCGTTCACTATTCACTCTGAAAGAACAATTCATTTCGGTGACATTTGTTCATGCAGAGGTATTGTTTATGCCAAAAGTACTATTCGTTATCACTTATTGTTCATGTGTCAACACTATTCCTTATTGAAATAGTGTTCATTTGAGCTCACTGTTCACGTGTCAACCCTGATATATATATATATATATATATATATATATATATATATATATATATATATATATATATATATATATATATATATATATATATATATATATATATATATATATATATATATATATATATATATATATATATACTCCAAGAGTAAGTGTAGAAGAGTAGAAGAGTTACTCCAAATCTTAACCATTATTATCATTAATCTAACGGCTTTAATTAATTTATTATGTAGAAAAATATTTCCTAAAATAATTAGATTAAAAAATTAATTAAAATCGTTAAATTAATGAAAATCAATGGTTAAGATTTGGAGTAACTCTTCTACACTTACTCTTGGAGTAAATATATCTCATATATATATATATATATATATATATATATATATATATATATATATATATATATATATATACACATTGAAAAATTCTGGAACGGAGTTTGTGTGTTTCTTTACTACTATTTGTTGGATTTTTTCCTTCTTCTTGTTCTCTTAAGAAGTCACTTTTGCAAGTATCAACAAATATGGTTGAAAATATATCCATTGTAATTTCCTCCTTTAATGTTGTCGACTTTCTCTAAGAGTGCTTGGGTCCTTGGACTTGGTGCTAGTCATTACATGACATTTAATTTTCCTTCCAATATTTTCTATATTATTATTGTAGATGGTTCTCGTGCATGGGTTGATGGTCGTGGAGACATTGATTTTCAATATTTTAAATTGAAAGACGTGTTTCATGTTTCTGGTCTATCAAACAATGTTATCTCTATTCGTAAGCTTATTGAGGATAATAATTGTGCAGTAATATTTTATATTCTCATTGTACTTTTCAGGATCTTGCAACGTAGAAAACAATTGGAGTTGCTAAGGAACATGAAGGGTTATGTCATCTCTCTAATGCATAAATTGATCAAAAGGTGTTGTCTTATGCACTTCAATCTCAACTAGAGTCCTTTTTAACCTTCTAGATATGGCTTCAACACAAATGTCTTGCTCGTCCTCATTTTTCATTAATGAAGTGTATTTTTTGTCCCTATTTTAAAAATAATCTATTGAGTCTTTTAAATGTGATATTTTTCCACTTTTCTAAGCATAATTGGTTTACATTTCCCTCGAGTCATTATAAAAGTGTTGAACCATTTAATCTTATTCATTCTGATGTTTGGGGACCAACCCATGTGTCTAACATTTCTAGGACGAGCTAGTTTGTTTCTTTTATTGATGATTGTTCTTGAGTAACTTGGATTTTCTTGATGAATAATAAATCAAAAGTACGAAATTTTTTTATTAAATTTTGTAGCATGAAACAAACATAGTTTGGGAAAGGTATTAAAATATTACATTCTGACAATGGTAAAGAATTTGTCAATCAATTTTTTTTATAATTTTACTAGTAAATAGGCCATCATCTGTGAAGAAGAAATTCATAATATATCTTGGTTTAGTTTTTATGAAGGCAAAAGCTTATTAAAGAAGAAAAAGGTTAAAGTCAAGCTCAATCAAATTTCAAGATTACAAAAGTCATTAGATGTTGAACTAAAAGAAATTGATCATGAAGAAAAGATATTCAATTACAATTCACATTATGTATATCCATAAATGCTCAAAAAACATTCATCTTTTCATCTCTAAAGTTTCTAAGCATTCATACATCATAAATATTCAAGTCACAACTTCTTAAAGTAAAAAAAAATCAATTTTTAAATTAGTGTAATCAATTACACTATTTATATAATCGATTACATACTATTTAGCCAGAATTTTTTGACTGTTTTCAAGGGTGGTAATCAATTACACCATTCTTGTAATCGATTACACAATGCAAATATTTGAAAAAAATTGAAACAGTATCATTCCAAATTATTGCAAGATCTCTTGGAAATGATTTAATCTCTTTTATAAATTCATAAAGGTGTATTAGGATGTATTTAAGGCAGAATACATCAGATTTCAAATTACACTCTTTTACTAAAATTTAACATACAATTCAAAACTGTTTTTATGTGATTCATGAAGGTTGAGAAAAACACAAGAAATGGGGTTTGAATTGGGTTTTCCAAAAAAAATCTGCTAGAAAAACTATTCACCAAAATCAATGAGTTATATAAGAAATGAAAGAAGATTGACACGTTTGGTTTATACAAGTTCACCTTAGAAAAGGTTAATCTTGTCCACCCGCCAAGGTGATTTCGTCTTAGAAAAGGACATAATCCACTAATCTTGAAAGATTGCAAACAACCTCTGAGAGTCTAGAAAGACGTCTTAACTTTCTCAAGTATTCAGACTAACAACCTAGTCACTTGAGGAAAACAAATCTCAACAGAAAAGTGATTACAAATATTGCTTCTAAATAAGAAGAATGAAACAAAGTTGAAGAACAAATTTTAACACAACTAATGAGCAACAACTCTTGTGTTATATAGATTCTTAGAAATAGATTTATCACAATGGAGTGTTTAGAACAATATCTCTCAAATTTCTTTCTTTTTTCTTTCACGTTGAAGTTATGTTTGCAATAATGAAAAAGTTGAGGAACTTCACAACAAAATGAGCAACATTTTCTTTTCAATACTTGAGCTTCTTAAGTGCATGAGCATCTTTTCTTCAATGGTGAGTGCATTTATACATAGTCCCAAGAAGAAAACCTTTGAAAAGTAAAAGACGTCACTTTCTTTTCCAGCTGATGTAACGACTCAAAAAGATCACGGGGGACGAAGAGCACACAAAAATTGGGTTCGTACATACGTCCTTGCAGTAATGGAGAAGGCAGTGTACTTTTGTACCATTATTCTTCTAGCGCAAGTTTCTGATTTTTCCTTTAAAAATATATTTCAAATCTGAGGTAATGAGAGCATGGAAGAGATCAAGTAACGTGAACATCCCAAAATAATTTGAGTCTTTAGAGTTGGAACCTTATCTTCAAAGTTGAACACAACAGCTTATCAAAATGACATATATTGATTTTTGAGTTAGAAGCAAAAGCTTATCTGAACTTTGAAATCTTGACTTCTGATCTAGAAGAATAACTTATCTTATAAGCACTTGAAAATCCTTTTCTAACAAACATTCAACATTCTTCAGAACTACTGATATTACTTCAGAAATGGATGAATAGTTCTTTTGAGGTGTGCTAGCACTGATTCTGATGATCTTTTAGATAGAAATCCATAGTAAATATAAATAATGAATATGCACACTCAAGAAACTATTAGAGTACAAAAACCTTTCGCAAAGATATGAATGATTCTGATGATCGAAGTAATTATCAGAAACACATGATCATCCACCTGGAACTCAAGTGCTTTCATCCTCTTATCATGATAACTCTTCTGACAACTCTAAGAAGTTTTCATCCTCTCTCGGATCATCCTTATCTTTTCAGTCGTCTCCTGCATAATCTCAGGTCTGAGTACAACACTCTCGCCTGAATCATACCAACACAACAGAGTTCTACACCTCCTACATACTGTAACACCCTTCTAACCCCCGCGACAATTAATAGATAAATCAGAGTAAAACATGAAACAAGGGTGAAACAATTATAAAATAACAATCAATAACCAGCCTTAGTCTTAAGTCATGCTTCATTAGGAAACGAATTATCAAAACATAATCATGTTCATCACAGCAGAAAGAAAACATTGCCAATACAACCAATGGAAATAAAATCCAACACCAATTAAAATAGAGTAATCTCATAAAACTCTAAAACTATTGTTCCCCAGTGTTACAAGTTCAGAGCATGACCGACACGACCCAAAATAACGGATAAACTCTACGAGTCATCCTCACTGAGCACTAATGCCGCTACTCCTCAATCTGAAAAATGTCAACAAGTAAGGGTGAGTCTCATTCATAATTAATCAATGTTATGCATTCATAAGCAACAGAACATCATAATATATCATTCACCCAATTTGTCATATATTCAGATTTCAATCATCATTCACCAACCACAACAATTACACATCAAACATAACACGAAAATCAATTCAATTATGTTATGACAACAATGCATATGACCAACTGACACTATGCATGTGGTACCAATAAACCGTGGAAATAATCCACCTAACCGATCTAAACCTCATCGAGATACGGCCCTACCAACACAAATTCCACGCAATGGGAATTATGTCCACCATCGATCCAAATCATCATCGGGATCCATCACCGAATGCATATGAATGAATGCACCCATATAACATACTTAAAAACATCACCGATCCGATGCACTGCATCGTCTCACCATAACTCACCATTTTCATCACCGATCAAGTATGTCCATATTTGCACAATCATTCAATTATTCACACATTCATTACGACAACAACAATCACAATTCATCCAGCATCACACCAAGATATTGCCATATTCACACATTCATATATATGCACAATGTTTCATTTCACAAGCAACTAAGCCAATTTTTAAGTTTAAGTCGGGCCACCGCCCATCTCACCAATTCATCATATAAAATATTTAATTTGCTTCACAACGCCCAAAATGGCACTAAGAAAGGATACACGGATCAAAAGATACGCTATTTCAAAGTTCTAATAATTTTTTGTGCTACAGGGTCCACTTAGCGACCACTAGTGCGCTTATGGTATTAAAATTTAATAACCCTGCTTCAAGCGACGCATCACAGAGGCGAACCACGTTTGGACCTCCGCTTAGCGGACTGGCTCCACTGAGCGAGCCTCTTTAATTTTCTGAAACACAAACAGCATCCGCTTAGCGAGCCTAGCTCCGCTTAGCGGACATGCGATTCTACATATTCTCAGGTCTGCGACAGACCTGCGATTTCACACATCCCCAACCCGAAATTGATTCCAAACACCAATTATAGACATATAATCATCAATTACATCGTCATACATCATCATACATCAATACAACACATTATTAACCAACAAATCATGCAATTTCATCAATTATAACATTCCTAACCTAACAATTCCAATCTCAATATACCGAATTGAATCGAATCATATTCTTACTCTATTCTATTAACTATAATCACATAATAGAGATTAACCAGAAGAGTCCCCCCTTACCTTGGTTAAAGATCTTGAAAGCTTTTCTTCTTCTCTTCTCTTTTCTCTGCTTCTTTCACGTTCTCCTCTTTTCTCCAAATTGGTTGTAAATTCTCTTTTTCCATAATTACTCTATTTTATGAAAAATATAATAACTTTAGTAAAAGTCCTAATCATCACACCCCTTCTTTACTAACAACAACACAAGCCCAATAACTTCCTTATCCCTAATCTTTAAATAATTCCAATAAAATGCCAACTAATTTCCAATAATTAATTTATATTTTAATTAAATTAAAATGGAAAATATGGGGTCTTACAACTCTCCCCCACTAAAAGAGTTTTCGTCCTCGAAAACATACCTCAAGTGAAAAGTTCAGGATAGGAGTCCTTCATCTGACTCTCTAGCTCCCATTTGACATTTCCACCTGCTGATCTTCCCCAAGCTACTCGCACCAAAGTTATCTCTTTACCACGTAACTGCTTTATCTTTCGGTCTTCGATCCTCATAGGCAATGCCTCAACCGACAAATTATCTCTCACTTTCACGTCATCCACTTGGATCACATGAGATGGGTCTGCAATGTATTTCCTCAACTGTGACACATGAAATACATCATGCAAATTTGCAAGCATCGGTGGTAAAGCAACACGATAAGCCACTTCTCCCACCCTTTTCGTAATCTGAAATGGACCGATAAAACGCGGCGTCAACTTCCTTGACTTCAACGCTCTACCAACATCAGTCATAGGAGTAACTCTCGGAAACACATGATCTTCATCTTGAAATTCAAGTGTTATCCGCGTCTTATCATGATAGCTTTTCTGACGACTCTGAGAAGCTTTCATCTTCTCCTGAATCATCTTGATCTTTTCTCTCATTTCTTGAACGATCTCAGGTCCAATTACCGCACTCTCACCGGACTCATACCAACATAATGGCGTCCTACACCTTCTACCATACAAAGCTTCGAACGGAGCCATACCAATGCTTGAATGAAAAATATTATTGTAGGTAAATTCAATCAACGGTAAATAACTATCCCACGCACCACCTTTCTCTAACACACAAGCACGCAACAAATCTTCCAACGGTTGAATCGTCCTCTCTGTTTAACCATCGGTCTGCGGATGATAAGCAGAACTCAATCCCAACTTAGTACCCATGGATTTCTATAAACCTTCCCAGAATCTCAATGTAAACCTTGGATCTCTATCTGACACGATACTCGAAGGAATACCATGTAAACTCGCTAGAAATCACATGGCCAAGAAAACTCACTTCCTTCAACCAAAACTCACACTTCGACAGCTTTGCATACAACTTCTTATCTTTCAACACTTGCAACACCAACCGTAAATGCTCAACGTATTCCTCTTTTGATTTAAAATAAATCAAAATATCATCAATGAACACCACCACAAACTTATCCAAATAGGAATGGAAAGTTCGATTCATATATTCCATAAAAACATCTGGAGCATTTGAAACACCGAATGGCATCACAGTATATTCATAATGACCATACCTTGTTTGGAAAGCCGTCTTCGGAATATCATAAGGCTTAACACGAATCTGATGATAACTCGACCTCAAATCAATCTTATTGAAAACATTAGCACCCACCAACTGATCCATCAAATCGTGAATTCTTGGAAGTGGATACTTATTCTTGATAGTCACTTTATTCAACTGCCTGTAGTCCACACACAACCTCATTCTTCCATCTTTCTTCTTACCTAACAACACCGGCGCACCCCACGAAGAAACACTCAATCAAACAAACTTCTTCTCGAGCATCTCTTTGTTTACGGTGATTTCCGGTAAACAACCGCTAGTCCTCCAAACTATAAGTAAATATGATTTGGTTACTCGCAGGATCGACTAGATTGATCCTAGGACACATAGTCAAAAAGATTGTTATTAATGGTCGTTCGAACCATATTTATGATTTATCTTTGTCAATAAGAGTTTCTTCGAATAAAACAAGTAAACTTGATAGTGACTTTGTTATATGCAAGTATAACTTCAACAAAAGGGTAAGTAAAAATAAGACATGAAACGAAAACTGTTTAAAGTGCAAAGAATCTAAAATTGCAGAAATATTAAATACTTCAAAAGTAAATGACATGAAAATAACAGTACAAGAATGTAAATGGCAAGAAGTAAATGAAATGCAATAATACTGAAAAGATATCTGAAAACGAAAAGGGAATACACATGTATTAAAATGGTGGTGTCATACGTACATTTCTCAGCGAACTCTTTCTCTTTGACACTTGATACTTGAGTAATATGTGAGTGATTTGTACAAAATGAACACACAGAATCCTAACATTAAGACTCCTATTTATACTAATTTCGACCTTAACGGCCCTACGCTAATCTAATGCCACGTTTCTCATAAGAACTCCAGGGATGCCATCTGTTGTTAGACAGTTACGAAACCGTCTTCGAATTTCAAATCTTCCCGCCTAAGTCCTTCTTCGACGCGTGGCAGTGTATTTAACATTAAAACACTACGAAAACACGCTAATTAGTAATACTTTAACATATTTTATGAAATTTGCCTAAGTCTTCAAAGACATGCACTCCTATGAGCTTCAGTGTTCATCATCTCCGCTGTGACTTAGAAATCTTCACTCTCGAAGCATGGCCATCAGGAGCCATTTTCTTATCTTCAAACGATGGTCATCAGTAACCATCTCTTCTTCAAATTTTTATTCTTCGAAGAACCATATATTTGCAAAACGAAATCTTCAGCTAACAAATTGCCCCCAATAAATGCCTGTTTCGAAAAAACAAGAGAAATAGGCGTTTCTTGTCATTGTAAGATTTCGTTCCTTGCTACTCTTTGAAAGTTCCAAGATTGCTGACTAACGTCATAATCACTGATGACCCTGTTTTCAAAACGTCTTGTCATTTTCAAAGATGTCTTCTCATAACTTACACTCCCACGTTTTTGACCTTACTTCTTGATCATTATTCCTACATACTAGGAGTAAAGCTAATTTATTTGACCGCCGTTGGATTCAATCAAAACCCGCCGCGTGTCCTTTTGTTTTACCCAAAAGATTTAAAAAGGTTCCCGTTAAACCTTTAAATACCTGGTCTTCACTTTTATACAACTTTTCATTCCTATTTCTTCATCTTCTTCAACAGAATACTTTCTCAATCAAACTTCTCTATGGCTTCATCTTCAAATGTTCTTCAACCTGTTCTAAAGCTCCAAACAACAACGCGGTCTGGGGAACGAGAACACATTCCAAACCCTAACACCGCAGAGGTGCGCGCAATTTACGCTTCTCAGGTACTCATCCCCTTTGAACTTTCTGGAAAACCTCTTGCTTTTATGGGTCCATTGCCAGGTGAAAGTAATCCATCTATAAACAAATTCTTCCCTTCTTATTACAAAACTAGACCCTTGGTTAGTAAGATTAAGATAGATGAAGATGGTCATTCCTCTTTAGGAGAACCTGATAATGCTGAAGAAACTTCAACTGCACCCCCTTTAGCTCTGGCACAAATTAGGTTAAACTATATGACCAACTTTGTAAAAGTATTTAGGTCAATCCCTTTAGCCAAAGATCCTGATCTATACTATGCCTGGTTAGAAAAAGTAGAGAAAAAGAAAGAATCTTTCTGGAAATCATTAGGAATATATGATTTGATTCAATTATCAAAAACAGGCTTAGAATATAACCAACCCATGTTAGTAGCAGCGGTTCATTTCTGGGATGCTTCCCACAACACCTTCCATCTTCCATGTGGGATGGTTACCCCCACCCTCTTCGATATAGCTGCTATTACAGGACTTCGACCAACTGGGGAGACCTTTGTAACACCCCAAATCTACCCGATAAATTATACGGAAAATCAGAGTATAAATTCCAAACAAGTTCATTTGAGGTATCACATATTCGTCATCTCAAAAACATTTACGGCTTACTTGCCTTCATATAGATACATAGCACAAGAATTTAAAACGATAATCAAATCATTACAAAAAAATCACTTTGTTTAAATTCAATAATTAACTCGCAGCGGAATCAACAAACTTCATAACTATTCAAATCAAGCCGTAGCATCTTTGCACTGTAACTTTAAGTTACAATTTAAATCAAAACTAAATAAAATTCAGCAATTAAAACAATAATAAAAACAATCGTTTTAACCCCCCCGAGTGCTACGTATCAGAGCGACAACCGACTCAACTCACAGCAGCTAAAGACTTCATAAAATCACTTCAATCTTTCACCGCTATCTTGAGTACCTGTCCATTTCCCATGGTAGGGAAACATCATTCAGAAAGGGTGAGATATCTACCAATATAAACAATCGCATGATAAATAATATATTAGAATTAAATCATACAAAATTATCATGTTACAGCTTTTGGACAACAGTTATAATAACAATTAACTTGAACAGTTATAATAACAAAATCAACAACAACATATTAATAGTTATAACAACTATTTCTCATCTCCCAGACAATACATGTCACAATACGTCATTAGTATAACAACTTATAATTTCAACTTCACATTATCACAATTCAACAACAACTCAAGTCACAACACATCACAATTAAATCACACTCATGCCACATATAATGAGACTCTATCAAATGCACATGCATGTGGTACCCAGGGCTTCAGCCCCCGTCGCCAATTGCCAGCTAAACATAGGCATCAAGGCATAAGCCTTCGTCGCTAATTTGCCAAACCAGGCCGTCACCAAAATGCATATGTATATGAATGCAACAAATACACACAACAAACAAAACAACATCACCGTCACAAAGGCATAAGCCTATATCGTCGCTATACCAATAAATAGAGGTATTCATCGTCACTGAAACATCCTGCAACTTTGCATAAAACCACGACGGTATACACATCGCTCAGAAATCACAAGGAAATAACAACACAACGTACTCATCATAATTCACAAAACAAGCCAAACACAATCACCTACTAACATATACGAACTACCTATAAAATTTTCAATTAATTCCAGTTAATTAATTATACCGCTTAAATAGTCTAATTCGGATAATCGATATTAATTTTATCTAAATTCAACGTACCACTTATACTGCTTCTGCTAATTTAATTAAACACTGACAACTAAATTACACCTCTAACAACTCTATCGAAATGGAAAATAATTAAATTTAACTCATTAATCTGATTATTTATCTCTAATTCCAAAAACGCTTAAAATATTATACTAATAATATTAACATAATATAATATTTAATTAGATAATCAAGTAAGAAAGTAACTAAACTAATAATATTAACATCATATAATATTATACTAATAATATTAACATAAGAAAGTAACCTGACGTTCATCACCACAGACTAATAATATTAACATAGGGCATCATGCCCATCGTCACACATCATGGTGACCGCCACCAACAAACCCCGCCGACCGTCACCGAACAACATGCCTATCGGCACGTCCTCTAACCACCTGGGTCGATTCAGTTTCTCTCCTCCATAATTTACATAATTTACACAATTAATCATCAATTCCAGTCTCCAAGTATTCCAATAATTATTTTGCACCACAAATTTAACTACACTATCGATTCAACAACAACAAGATTCGACACAACAGCATAAAAATTATTGTTTTGCAACATAAATCACACACAATAAACCGGAATAATTTCCAACGAATTTAACCCCCACATATCATTCATCATGAGTCCGGTTATAGAGTTAGAACCCCACCCCTTACCTTGTATTTGGATTCCGTTCTACAATTCTACCGATCGAAGCCATCTAGCCTTAGCTCCCAACCATTGCCTCTTTTAATCAGAATCAAAAGCTGAAAATTTTCCCAAATATGCAGCCACAGTACGATGATGATATCTCACAACTCAGGCCTTAGTTTGAAGATCCCAACGGTCAAAAGTTAGATATAGGTGTTGCGAACCTACCCACAAAATTTGGCTACGATCCAACGGTTAACGAATCGGGGATCTTCGATTTAGTGAGACTGCTGCAAGAAAAACGGGAATGAATTTCTCTCATATTTTCTCTCTTCTCTACAACTTCCCATAACCAATTCCCCAAGACTTTTTCTCTTCTAATTAGCCTAATCCTTATCTTAACCTAATTTCATTAAACCTATTGGGCCTAACATTCACATCCCACCTTTTACTACCACCATCACTTAATTAGGTCCATATAATAAATCTAGTATTTCTTCAATACTATTTCTACAACTTAATCAATTAATTAATCGACTAATTAATCATAAAAACCCATGTCAACAATTCTCAACACTCCAGAAATTCAATAATTAAATTCGAAATAATTAACTAAATACCGGGTGTTACAACCTTCGACCCCAATGATATGGATATTGATACTATTAGCTTTAATGAATCAACAGTTACTTATACTGCATTCATCCAGAAGTACCACAACACAACACAAGCAGAAGTTTCTGATGAAGAACATATTGCTTTTTTAGCACTATGGCTCTCGCGATGCGCTTTCTGCTCAAGATCCATACAGGTTGCAAAGAGGTATCTTTGCATGGCTAATCAGCTACATGCTGGAAAAAAGCTCAACCTAAGCCAATTACTCTTAGGATTTCTTTATGAAAACCTCAGCGAAGCCACGAATCTTACTAAAAACTACCAAACTGGCACCCTACTTTTTGCTGGTCCTTTTTGGCTACTGCAACTGTGGCTTAACGCTACATTTGAAACTCACATTCCCTTTCGAAGCAACGTCAATGAAGAAGATAATAAAATTAAGAATCGAACTATAGAAGGAACTAGGTTGGCTTACCTAATGCCAAAAGAAGAAACTGGGAAACTTCGTGAACATTTTCTAGCATATACAATGATGTTCGCCCAGCGTAATCAGTTCGATCCTTCCATGGCTCCGTTTGTACACAGAACAATCGGTCCTGAATGGTTCACCCGAAGGTTCCCATCAACATCTCAGGATCAACAAACTGAGTCTATGGAAGTTTGGGAAGCCTTTCTGACCCCAAGGTTGTTTTATCATCGTCTTCGACCATCAAAAAGTCAATGCGTTCTCGTATGCTACCAACCAAATCTGGTCTCGAGACAGTTTGGGCTGGTGCAGGTAAAACCCAAGTGTTTGTATGATAAAGGGAACCATCTGTGCTTCCATACCTTGCACCTGACTGAAAAAGGAGTGTGAATCAAAGATCAACAAATATGTTGGCATCACCAATCTTTCTCCTATTTCCTTCGAACCTGCCTTTTACTCCACACCAGACTTTCACCAATGGTGGACGGATTACAATACTTCACAAATCTTTGACGCCGATAGTCTCACTCAAGAACTAACTACAGCTTTTGATGATGTGCAGGAGAATTTCCACAAAGGTACCTCGACTCATATTAAAGAAATCCAAGCTTTTCAGAAATTCTTTGAAACTATCTATCGGCCTGATGATCTTAGTCGGACCGTTCGTGAAGCTGCAGTTATTTTACGCGAAAAGTTTTTCGCCAAACTGGATAAGTTAAAATTGCCCTCGCATGTTCGACCAGAACTACGCTATGAAGTGGCTTTCAAACTTAATCCTCCAAAATTCCCTCCACTACCAAGTGCGGATTTTGGTGTGGCTCTGAGCCCTCCTTTTCCAAATTGGTTTGTGTGTGGCAACGTTTTAAAAGATCTTCAAGAAAGTACTAAAAAACATGTTGATCGAGTGGTTTCGACTAAGCATACCCTAGATACTTTCAAAGGGCATCTTCATATAGATCTTGAACATGTTCGTGTCTTGACCCCAATACCTGAAGGTTTGGACTCAGACAATCTTTCGACTGACTTTTCTTTTTTCTGTTGATATACTGATTCCAGTCTCAACTACAGCCGTTGCTCGAAGAAAGAAGATTAAAGAAGTTCCTACACAGAAGGACTCTGGGGCATCTAAAAGTAACAAGCCAAGTGAGAGTGATTCCATTGCCACTAGCAAGAAACCCACGGTACATACCCATTTTATATCATTAATCTCATATAACCTGTGAGTAGTGCTTATTTTACTCAATTTTATATTTCCCAGAATTCGAAACCCCCGGTAGGTTTGAAACGACAAGCCTCTTCAACAGTTGTCTCAGATGATGAAGACAAATCTCCTCCTCGTACCAGGCAAGGCCATAGAAAGAGACAGAAAGCTATTACTCCTTCGGGAAAAGAGAAAGGGCTAGGTTCCTCCAAAGTTGCTTCTCCTAGCGACAAGGCGTCTTCTGAGGAATCACCTTTAAAAACTGCCAGTAATGCCTTCGTTGTCGAAAGTCATAACTCAAGTCCAGACAATATTCCACCCAAGGTATTTGGGTTTCAACCCAAAATCATCTCATAATTTTAACTACATGATTAAGTTAACATCTTACCTTGTCATTGCAGGATGATACTGGCACTGCTACTTCAGGTCTTAAGACTTACAATTTCACCATTAATGTCGATAAACCTCAAGGTAATCATAACTCTTTCACTTTCATCGATAAACTTCTCGAGGCCTTATCGTTCTGACCAAGTCTGGTTTGTTTAATGCAGATATTTCCCAAAATAAATCCCATGTTCTCTCACCAGTTTTTGAAGATGCCAGGCCTCTTACCACCACCTTACCTAATGAGCCAGTCGAAGAAAGCCAATCCACTGACGAATCCCCAGCTACTCATCAAGATAAAAACCTGGAAGAAAATCATCCATTCTCAGGTAGTGACAACGTGAATCCACAACCACATGGTAGTAAAGATACTGTATCCGAACAAGATGCTATGGAGAAAATTTCTAAACCAGATAAACACAATCCTCCAAAAACTTCAACTCTTGACACAGAAACTACTCCTGGGGCAACTTCGATGCCTGCCCTTGTGAAGCCCACTCCTTCGGAACTGGAACAGCTTAAGCAAACTGATCCTCTCAGTTTTCTAAAAGCTATGATGAATGTGAATACTACTTCGCCTTCAGAACTTGACATCTCTCCAGCTGTCCTTGTAGAATCTGGTGACAAGGAAGACATTCCTGACCTCCTTCGACAGATAAAAGAAAGATTCTTTGGGGTCAATCTTGTTGATGTTCTTAGTCAAGATCCTATTAAAAGTCATAACTTGAATCAACTCTTGAAGAAAGTGGATTTGTTTCGAGTCTCGAAAGAAGTTTCAGAGG
Organism: Vicia villosa; assembly: GCF_029867415.1. Taxonomy (NCBI): domain Eukaryota; kingdom Viridiplantae; phylum Streptophyta; class Magnoliopsida; order Fabales; family Fabaceae; genus Vicia; species Vicia villosa. The sequence continues at coordinate 386,188 of NW_026705322.1, forward strand.
TGATTGTTTTGCTAGGTTCTCTAGTTGAACAACTTCAAGCTAATATTCTTTGAAAACAAAATATCGAAAAGCAACTATCTGAAAAAATAGCCTCTCATGACTCTTCATGGAACTCTGCTGTGGATGCAACGAAACAAGGTGAGGCCCTCAAGCTTAAACATTCAGAAAATCAGAAGGCATATGATAATTATGAGAAGGATATCAACTCCTGGAAACAGGAGATAAAAGCTCTCGAAGAAAAGATAAAGGAAGCTGAGAATTGTCAGGCAACCATACAAAAGGCCAATCAACAAGATCTGCTTGCAGTGGCGCAATTGGGGATTAAACACTTCGAAACCGCACAAAATTTAGTGCCAGAGATTGAAGGATTGAAGAAACACCGGGCGTCACTCGAACTTCGTATGTCTTCATGGGAAACTCAATATTTGAAGATCAAAAATAGTCTCCCTGAGGATTTCAACTAGCTGCTTCGAACTCTGTATTTTGTTGCACTTTTGTTTTGTAATCGAACCTTTTATAAAAATATCTATCTGTATGCTTGACCTCTATTTTTCGTCTATGTTTTCCATATTCGCAAGCACTATTTTTAGCAAATCTTTCATATTCTGCCAAAATATATATCTTCAGATTTTCCACAGTGATTCTAATCAATGCAACACATAACCCCGACCACTCTTCGCAGTATCTTTATTCTTAGACCTGACGTTTCTACTTCTCTAGCCGTAATCATTATTAAACAGTGACGTCACTTTCTTCAAAACGCTCATTTGAGACGTGCGTGCATCAGTTTCATGATTACTTTTCAACTTCCAAGGGCGGGAAACGGCGGAAGCCTTAACTCCCTTTTTGGAATACCAAACCGCAGTCCAATCAATCATTAAAACTTTAAACCACCCTTCATTACCTCAGGTCTATATAAAGGCCTAAGATCGTTTTCATTTCTCCATTCTTGCATTTCCTCAAACACTAACAACAGAAGAGAGAAACCTTTTCTTCAAACTTTCTTTTCAAAAAAAATGGCTGCGCCTCTCTCTTACAACAACATAAAGGCTGTTATCAAGAAGGAGTTCAAACTTTGTGAGGATGAACGTGATAGCAACTTCATCACTCTTGGCAATCTCTTTGCTAACCAAGAACTGGATTTCTATTTTGGAGAAATCCTGGAAGGTCCTGTTTACCCTAACATGCTTGCAAATTTCTGGATGTTTGCGTCTCTACGCATAGATCCTGAAGGGAGGACCACCATAGTTTCTGAGGTTCGACACGCTTATCTCAGCATCACTCCCACCACCATTGCTAACCTGATGAGATGCAACAACTCTGGGGAAACATTTGATGACAGCAGCTTCAACATGACTACTCATCTTATGTTGAGGACTCTCATGGACAACGATCCTTTCAGTGCCAAGGTTATCAGGATCTGGCATTAAATGCTTGTGGGTAATTTCCGTCCTCGGAGGCTTGACGAAAACAACATCATGGTTGAAGACTTGGAGTTTATTCTCTGTGGTCTTCGAGGGAAGAAGGTTAACTTCCCTTTGATGATTTTCAAAGGGCTTGTTGAGGCCGTTTCTGTGGCTACTGCCGGTCAGGGAAACGTAACCTGTCTTCCGTATGGTAGACTCCTCTCTTATATATTCCTTAAGAAGGGTGTCGTGAGGCGGATGCGCACTTCTGGATCCATGGACATGTTCGAGGCTGAAAGCTTGCCTGTGCTGTCCTTAGAAGGATTGGATCAGAGGATTAATTAGCCAATATTTGCCCTAGGTTTTTATGCTTTCCTTTTTTTTATTTTCAGGAGTTCCTGGGTCATGTCCCCGGATCTCTTTTTGTAATGCTTGTACTTCTATGTTTCAATGACAAAATATTTTGGTGCTTCTCTGACTCTTTTTCTTAATTTACCATCTATTTTGATCGTAAAGCCATTTTGATCAATGCAACACATATACTTTGGTACATGTCTGACCATTTTGGCTTTCGTAGTCCCCTGAATGTCTACGTTTTTGCAATCTTTACTTCGTACATGCTTGGTTTATATCTCTTTAGATATTTTCCGTTTACTCTCAAGATCCTACGATCTTCTGCTAACTCTTCAATTTCATAAGCATTATTCGAAAATACCTTTAAGATTCGAAAGGGTCCTTCCCAGTGCGGGGACCATTTACCAAGTGCTTGATTCTTTCGATCTATAGGTAAAATAACTTTCCAAACTAGGTCATTACTAATAAACGTTTTACCTTTCACCTTTTTGTTGTATGCTCTGGATACTCTTTCCTTTTGCCTTTTTATCATTTCCAGCGCTCGAAGTCTGTCTTCATCCAAATCTACTAACTCATTCATCATTAACTCCCAGTATACGTTGGGAGGAATATCTGCTTGTCTTTGTACCCTTACTGACTGTAGATATATCTCGATTGGGAGCACTGCATCATGCCCAAACGTCAACTGGAAAGGAGTTGTGTTTGTAGCTTCTTTTGGAGATGTTCGACAAGCCCAAAGTGCTTGGTCCAAAGTTTTATGCCAATTCTTGGGTTTCTTTCCCACATGTTTTTTGATAAGGCCAATTATTATTTTGTTTGCTGCTTCAACTTGTCCATTTGCTTGAGCATAGTAAGGTGTAGAAGTAAATAACTTGAAACCTATTTCTTTGGCAAAGTCTTGCATTTTTCGTCCAGTAAAGACCGAACCTTGATCAGTTGTTATACTTTCTGGGATTCCAAACCTATATATAATATGTTTCTGAATAAACTCAATCACGGCCTCTTGATCCACATTTGCTAGTGGTATTGCTTCGACCCATTTTGTGAAATAGTCTATTCCTACTAATATGTATCTTTGGCCTTTAGACGACTTAGGGTGAATTTCTCCGATCAAATCCAACGCCCATCCCCTGAAAGGCCAAGGTTTCACTATTGTACTTAATTCGTTTGCTGGGGCGTGCTGGATACCTGCATGTTCTTGACATTCTTGACACCCTTTTGCAAACTCTATGCAATCGTTTAACATGGAAGGCCAATACATTCCATAACGAAATAAAAGCCATTTCATTTTGTGTCCTGCTTGATGTGCACCACATGCCCCACTGTGTACGTTCGACAGAGCCAAGTATGCTTCTGCTTCACCTAAGCATTTCAACAATACCCCTTCAGGAGTTTTCTTGAATAATTCGTTTCCCATCAGGAAATATGGCAGGGCTCTATATTTTATCTTCCTGTCTGTATCCGTCGAAGGGCTTTTTAGATAGTTTATTATTGGACTCCTCCAATCTGTATCTGCTAATGAGTCTATGTTTAGCACTTCGAATTCTCCTTTGTTGGCGTAACCCAACTGTGAATTCTCCAGATCACTTGGGGAAAGTTTAGTAGACATTGCTCTCCCTCTTACTTCAATCAATTCTTCTAACTTTTCTTTTGATACCTTGTATCCTGAAGCTAACTGCGCCAAGTCGTTTGCCTCTTGGTTATTCATCCTTGATACGTGTTTTAATTCCACATATTCGAATTTCTTGAGTAGCCTATTTGCTATGACAAAGTACATGATCAAATTTTCTTTGATGCACTTGTATTCCTTTGTCAGTTGTTTAATGACCAATTCAGAGTCCCCTTTAATTTCGACTCTGGTTGCCCCCAATTCTAACAAAGCTTCAAGTCCAGCTATTAATGCTTCGTACTCAGCTTCGTTGTTGGAGCATAGCGGACCCTCGATTTTATACTTGAGCTTTGTTGGAATTCCATCAGGAGAAATTATCAACAAACCAACTCCGGTTCCCTCTCTGTGCGTTGAACCGTCGAAGTATAACTTCCAAGGTTTTAAACCCACATACTGTTGATGACTCTCAGCTACTGCATGGTCGACAATGAAGTCTGACACAATTTGACCTTTCATTGCCTTGAGAGGCTGAAATATTAGTGAATATTCAGTTAGGGCTAAAGCCCATTTACCGATTCGACTATGCAGTATAGGCTTGGATAACATATGCTTAATAACATCACAATGAGACGAAATATAAACATCAACTGGCTTTATATAATACTTAAGTTTGATACAAGAGAAATACAAGCAAAGGCAGAGTTTTTCTATAGCGGTATATCTAGTCTCTGCATCATTGAGTACTCTACTTAAGTAATAAATGGCTCTTTCGATGCCGTTCTCATCTTCTTGCGCCAGCATGCTGCCTATTGTTTTATCTGAAGCTGAAATATATAGGCGCATGTGCTTCTTCCCATTTGGGGGAGATAGAATTGGTGGACAAGTCAAGTATTGCTTGATTTTATCAAAAGCTTCTTGATGTTCAGCATTCCATTCGAATTTTCCTTGCTTAAGTCGCAGTAGAGGTGAGAAGGCTTGTGTGCGTCCACTCAAATTAGAGATAAATCTCCTTAAGAAGTTTATCTTTCCCAATAAAGATTGTAGTTCTTTCTTCGTTGATGGAGACTTGGTTTCCATTATGGCTTTCGTCTTATTCTGGTTAATTTCTATTCCCTTTTTGTGGACTACGAAACCCAAGAAATCACCTGCCTGCACAAAGAAAGCACATTTGAGAGGGTTCATCTTCAAGCCATGTTTCCTCATCCTTTCGAATGATTGGCTCAGATGATTGAGATGAGTTACATCTGAGGTGGATTTTACCACAATGTCATCTATATATACTTGTATGAATGTTTCTATGAAATCATGGAATATAGAATTCATTGCTCTTTGATAGGTTGCCCCAGCATTTTTTAAACCAAACGGCATTACAATCCATTCGTAAGTACCTATTTCCCCTGGGCAACGAAACGCCGTTTTGGATACATCATCTTCTGCAGTAAAGATCTGATTGTATCCAGAATATCCATCTAACATGCTCAAATACTCGAAGCCTGCGGCTGAGTCTACTAGCATTTTTGCCACAGGCATGGGATACTCATCTTTAGGGGTGGCTGCATTAAGATCACGAAAGTCTATGCATACTCTTAATGAACCATTCTTTTTAATTACAGGCACTATATTAGCAATCCATTCAACATACCTTGTAGTTTGGATGAACTTGCAGCGTAGAAGCCTTTCGACCTCTGCTTTAATCTTCGAATGAATCTCTGGCGCGAATCTCCTGGGAGTCTGCTTTATAGGCTTCTTTCCTTCCTTTATTGGTAGTTTTAATTCGACCAAATCTCTTCCTAGACCAGGCATCTCGTCATAATCCCAAGCAAAACAATCTTTGTTTTCCTTCAACAGTTTGATGACCGTTGCCTTTAATTTTGGTTCTAGTTTCGCGCTGATATATGTTATTCTTTTTTTATCTTCGTCTCCAAGATTTACTTCTTCGAGTGGATCTTGAGATAACATCTTTATATTTGGTGCCATTCGATCTTTTTCGAATCCCAAAGGCTCTTCATCGTAAATTGCATCTAACCTTTGACTTGATTCTTCTCTTATGGTTCTTTCGACTTGAAACGAATCTTCAGAAGATTTGGAACTCATATGTATCTCTAAATCTGTGACTTCCTTCTTGGTTAGACCTGTGTCAATCTTCGCATTTGATAGTTCGGCCTCGAGAGCCGCCTTTCTTTTATTCTCGGCCACGTAAGCCGAAATCTTTTCAAAGAAAGAAAACTCAGACATTATTAATGTCATTGTCCCATCCTGTCGGCCGTTCTGTTGGATAATTCTCCAATGGTGTTGGATCTGCTGGGCCATCCATGATCTCTCTATCCCACTGGAATCCATTTGGGTGTAGAGTTAAATAGTACAACGCATTCTTATTTGGGGTGTACATCTCTTCTGCCGCATGACAAGGACTTATGTTTGCCAAATTCCTATCGAAGTTAGTTTTATTAACCTGGTTAACTTCAGCCATATAGTAGCTCTGATCTCCTTCGATATTCTCTACTATACCGTCTTCCCTCCAAACTGTCACCCTTTGATGCATTGTTGAGGGCACAGCTGCCACTCCATGAATCCATTCTCTACCAAGCAAAAGGTTGTAGTTTGCTTTTGCTGGTATAACCATAAACATAGTTGGCCTCGTGACTGAGCCTACTGTCAAATTGACCTGAACAACTCCTAGTGTTTGTCCTATCTTGCCTTCGTAGTTAGATAAAACCATGTTATGTGGCCTTATATCAGTATCGAACATACCAATTCTTTTTAGCATGTATTGAGGCATTAGGTTCACTGCTGCTCCCCCATCAACTAGGACTTTATTGATGCCAACGTTCTCAATTTTGGCCCTGATAAAGAGTGGCTTTGAATGATTTAGCATACCTTCATCAGGCCTTTCAAAGAAAGCGTTCTGTTCTTCAACTGCACCGTTATTCAGCACATAATAACACACAGGTCTGTGTTTTGCCATTTCTTCGATGTCAGCCTCCTCGCAGTCTTCAACTTCCGTTTCCTGATTGAACTCATGAGGAAGCACGGACACAACATTGCAGTTGAGGTTTATGGATGACACTCCATCAGAATCAAAGTCATTTGTCATTCGATCTTCTTCTTTCCAAGAACTAGAATGCATCTTTTCTTCTTCATCCAAGATCTTTTCAGCTTCGAATAGCCTGCGTTCCACTGGAGGTTTGTCTGACTTTGCCCCCTGGCGTGGGACTTGGTTGCTACTAGACTCTCCAGCTTCTCTTGGTCTGTATTCCTTTTAAGCCTTTTTTATTCTCTGATGCCTTCTCCACTGGGATCGGGACATAGGATTTTTTCCTTTATAATTCTCCAATCGATACGCCTCTCGATTTGGTTTTTGAAATTGCTTCCTGTATGCCATTGCAGTTCTTCCTCCTTGGTCCCAACTCCGCCATTTGTTTTCTCTTGCACCAGCTTGCACCCATCTATCCCTGGGTGCATCTGCAGGGACTTTGAATGTTACCTTTCGAACTCTGGGGTGTGGACTATCAGGTCTCTTCGTAGGAGTCCATATGTCGAAACCGTATAGGTTAGGACGCAACCCCTGAGTTTCTCGACCCATGTAGCAGTACACACGTTCGAAGGATCGTGCCAGCATTTCATCATAGACTGCCCCACATCTGGGACATAGTGCAACTTCAGTATTGCCTTTGTGACATCTGACCAAAAATCCTACTAAGCTCTCCTCCATCCTTGGGTACACTTGTAGTAGGGGATTTGGTTCTCTCCTTGGGTGTTCCCATCTTTCGCGTCGAGCCCTTTCGAAGTTAGCTTCGACCCTTCGATTCAGCATGATCGAACACCTTGGACACATCCATTGTTTTCCACCGTTCCTCTCATGACAACCCCAAAGGTAGTCCTTGAAGCTTTCTCCTCTTAAAGGAACTTCAATACCCCCTTTTTGCCTTGTTAGCCATGTCTCTAACTCACAAAATTCAGAAACTGGACGTCTGGCGTTGACCATGTTAACGACTGCTGGAGGAACTTCAGAGATCTGGATTTTCTGGAGTTTCATTCTGAGGTCTTCAGTGGCCTCGCTGTTCTCTCCCCTCGAAATTTCAGTTATCTCTGTCCTTGGAGATTCTTCGACCTCAGTATCGAAGATTATATGGTTATTCAGACTCTCAGTGGCCTGCTCTCCATCGAACACTGCCTTAGTTTCTGCAACTTCGACTTCAGATGCCTCCACCATGTTGACATCCACTGGCTCACAGAGGCTAGCATCAGCGATGTTCAGAGGATTGGTATCGACCTTCATGTGACTCTTGGTCTTGTCAGCAAACTTCAACCTCCCATCTTTGATAGCATTTTGAATTAGATCCCTGAAAAGAAAACATTGTGAAGTTTTATGGCCTAAAAAACCATGATATTTGCAAAAACCTCTCTTCTTTCGTTGTTCTAATGGAGGAATTTTGGAATTTGGAGGCCGTATCATTTGGCCATCTTTTACTAGTAAATCAAATATCTCGTCACATTTGGTGATGTCGAATGTGTAAGTTTTCTTAGGGAACCTATCATTCTTATCGTTTTCTACTGGGTTTTTTCCATTTGCAGGGTTGAGTAATTTGCAGGCATAAGGTGGCGCTTCTCTTAATTCAGCCACATCTATTTCGACTTCTTCAGGGTTGTATGAGTCGCTAAGAGACTCATCACCAGCGTCCTCTGCTTCGACATACGCTACCCTTTCCTTCTTATAGTTTTTATTTGCCCTAACCTTTTCCGCCTTCAAGCGTTCGACTTGTCGAACCCTATCTGCTAACTGGGCCATATCCCTAAGATACTGAGTATCTAATTTCTTTCTAATTGAATAATCTAAACCCCCCACAGCCATTTCGACTAATTCATGTTCTGGGACAGTTGTGAAACATCTAGATTTCAACAGACGGAACCTATTCAAGTAGTCATCAATTGGTTCTGTAAACTTCCTATTAATACTAGCCAATTCCTTCAAACTTATCTTGGTTTGACCCATATAGAATTGTTCATGGAATAACCTTTCCAAGTATGCCCATGCATCTATCGAGTTTGGTGGCAAAGTGGTGAACCAAATGAACGCATTCTTTGTTAGCGAACTAGGGAAGTATTTGATCCGTAAATCCTCGTTCCCTGCTAAATCCCCTGCTTCTGTCAAATATCTGGCAATATGTTCCACAGTTGACTCGCTAGTTTCGCCTGAAAACTTTGTAAACTTAGGTACCTTAGTGCCCCTAGGCAATTCTGTCTGCATAATGTAATCTGATATGGGGGACGTATAGTTTGGACGTCGAAGTCCAGTACTAAGGCCATTATTGGCCATAACCCTTTCTATCATGGCAGTTAGGTTATTTTCCGTAGCCAGATTTTCCCTTCTGACTCTCTGGACAATCTCATCTGGATGTTCGTTCCTACCCACAATCCTTAATCTGGGTCGCTCTTCTTCTTCCGTTTCCTGTCGAATGGGAACGGTTCTTTGATTCGAAGCCTCTAAATTAATCACTTGAGTTCCTTCGATCGTTTCTGTTCTTCGTGAGGGGCCTACATCCCTAGTGGCTGTCCTAGATGGGGGATCCACATCTTGTATATGCTCCAAAACAGGCCTCACTTCTTGATTCGAAGGCTGTTTGTCTTTTCTTCTAGGTGGTGGCACTCCCATGAAATCTGCCATTCGATTCATTTGAGATGATATCTTTTGGAAAGTCTCCACGTTTTCCCGATTTGTACTAGCAATATTCGTCGCTAGTGGGTTCAAAATTGAAGCCAACTCTTTGGCCAAAGCCCCTAAGATATCATGGTTGCTTGCATCCATTTCTTGCCGGAATGCTGCTTGGTTACTTGTGGTAAACATGGGTATCTGGGTAGAAAAACTAGTGTTGTGTGCACTTCGACCCACTGAACCAACATTTGGCGAAAACGTCGCATTATTAGTTGTAGCATATGTAGGCCCAGCCCCTCGTACGCCTGTTCCATATGGGTATGGCATTCCGTATGGGTTATTTGGCCTCCATTCGAAAGCAGAGTTTGTGCCTTGACTAAACAAGTTATTTGCAGCATTTGTCGAGGAAAACGGTATATCCTCTGCGTTTGTGGATGAAGGTGCAGTGGTCGACACTGAAACTGGAACAGTCCCTAATGGTCCTGTATTATTCTCAGGGATGGCCTGGGAATTATCTGCAGGTCTTGACCCATTTGGACCTGGTATATCCCGTGCTCCTTGAGTGGAAGTCGAATTTGCTACGCATGATCCTGAACCTTGTGGGGGATCTTGATCTCCCCCTGCACTGGTCGTGACGACCATTTTCTTGTTGTACCTTCGTTTGGGAATCGGTTGTACACTGTTCGTTAACTTACCGTTCCTAAGGTTCATACAAGGTCTTGATATTTTCTAGACAAAAATAAAACAATTGATTAAAAACAATCTGGTTGACACTGTCCCACTGGGCGTGCCAATTTGTTTACGGTGATTTCCGGTAAACAACCGCTAGTCCTCCAAACTATAAGTAAATATGATTTGGTTACTCGCAGGATCGACTAGATTGATCCTAGGACACATAGTCAAAAAGATTGTTATTAATGGTCGTTCGAACCATATTTATGATTTATCTTTGTCAATAAGAGTTTCTTCGAATAAAACAAGTAAACTTGATAGTGACTTTGTTATATGCAAGTATAACTTCAACAAAAGGGTAAGTAAAAATAAGACATGAAACGAAAACTGTTTAAAGTGCAAAGAATCTAAAATTGCAGAAATATTAAATACTTCAAAAGTAAATGACATGAAAATAACAGTACAAGAATGTAAATGGCAAGAAGTAAATGAAATGCAATAATACTGAAAAGATATCTGAAAACGAAAAAGGAATACACATGTATTAAAATGGTGGTGTCATACGTACATTTCTCAGCGAACTCTTTCTCTTTAACACTTGATACTTGAGTAATATGTGAGTGATTTGTACAAAATGAACACACAGAATCCTAACATTAAGACTCCTATTTATACTAATTTCGACCTTAACGGCCCTACGCTAATCTAATGCCACGTTTCTCATAAGAACTCCAGGGATGCCATCTGTTGTTAGACAGTTACGAAACCGTCTTCGAATTTCAAATCTTCCCGCCTAAGTCCTTCTTCGACGCGTGGCAGTGTATTTAACATTAAAACACTACGAAAACACGCTAATTAGTAATACTTTAACATATTTTATGAAATTTGCCTAAGTCTTCAAAGACATGCACTCCTATGAGCTTCAGTGTTCATCATCTCCGCTGTGACTTAGAAATCTTCACTCTCGAAGCATGGCCATCAGGAGCCATTTTCTTATCTTCAAACGATGGTCATCAGTAACCATCTCTTCTTCGAATTTTTATTCTTCGAAGAACCATATATTTGCAAAACGAAATCTTCAGCTAACACTCTTCCAATTGCTTCTTCAATTCATTCAGCTCAGAAGCCGACATTCTATAAGGAGCCATCGATACTTAACTCGTACCTGGAACCAACTCTATAGAAAACTCTACTTCATGTTTTGGAGGCAAATCACTTATATCATCCGGAAATACCTTGGGAAATTCATAGACAACCGAAAGTTCATCACTTGTAGTTTCACGGTCAATTTACAATGATGCGAACAAAGGAAACATCACAGCCTCATTTCTAAGGCATTCACTCATTGCTTAGTGGTCAATAACATTAGTTCTCCACCATCACCAAACTTTGGAAACCTCAATGTCTTATTGAAACAATTGATATGAACATAGTTGAACTCCAACCAGTTCATTCCAAGGATGGTCAAAGGACATCCTTTACAAACAAGAGTAGTAGTAACAGAACCACTAGCAGGAGTACCTATTACCATACTACCATCCATAGAAGACAATTTCAATCCCAACATAGTAGCACAATTGTAACTCCCGTTTATTTAATTTAATTATTTAATTAGTTTATTTCGAATTATTTGGTGAAATTGTGAATTATATGTGAAATTGTGTTGTTGGAGGGTGTGGCTAGATATTAGAGTTTATGTTATTTTATTATATAGTTGAATAATAATAATAGAATAAATGAGTAAATAGTTAGTGGGCCTATGTTGTGTTATCATGAGGAATAGTGGAGGTGTGTTTATTAAGTCCATTAGTGTAGTAGAAAGTTAGTAAGGAGGTTAACATAAAAATAAGAGAAAGAAATAGAATAGAGAATTTGGAGAGAACGTGAAAAGAGAAGGTTTTCGTGAAAGAGGAGAAGAGGCACAAAGAGGCTAAAGCAAGGATTCTCATTGAAAGTGTATAGCACCTTCAATCCAAAGGTAAGGGTGGAGTTCTAATCATATGAAATTGGGTATGATGATTAGTATATAGGAATGAGTTTGGATTTCTATGTTGATGTTTTAGGTTTTTCTTTGATTTCATCTTCTTTGTGCTTCGTATGGATTTTGCATATGAATGTTGTTATTGATTTTGTATTGGTATGATGGTAATATTGTTGAATGTATGGTGTTAGTTCCTATAAATAGGTTGTTATAAATGTTATATAATCGTAGGATTTCGAATTCTGAAATTGGTACTTTTTACGGAGTCAAATTCGGAGGTACGGAACGCCTCCAACAGAGAACATCGCACTTTTTGGGTTTGTTGTTATGTCTGGCTCGTCGGGCGAGAGAGGCTTCATCGGGCGAGGGGTTCGAGAAGGTTAGCTACTGCCTTGCTTTGCCTGGCGAGTCATCCCATTTGTCGGGCGAACCGAGTCAGAATCAGAATTTTGTAAAGGCCATAACTTGAGTTTCCGAACTCCGATTGATGTGTCATTTGAAGCGTTAGAAAGCTAACACAATGAACGATAACCTAATAGAATAAAATGATTTATAGGATGTAGTATTGATCCGCTGTCGCGCGCAGATCAAAATGAGTTATTTTTCAAAACCGTAGTACAGCGACAATTTAACTTGAGTATCGTCTCTCAAGGACTCTTAATCATTACTAACTGAAATCGAATTGGGGGGGGTTAGTTTGGTTCGATTTATAGAAAAAGCGCTTAAAATAAGTGATTCTAAAATAAGCCATTTTGAAAATAAGTGATTATGGAGTTAAGCTAATCTGCTGTTTCGGTTCCTATCTATCATCGATTACTACAATATCACTGTCCTAAGCGGAATCTATTCATATTTGATCACAACAACAATCCACAAGCGAGATAGAAATTATAAGAATTATGTTTCTCTTTTCACTGAATTAAGCAAACGGTTAATAAAATCAGCGGATTAACGGATTAAGCAAACGATAATACGCATTCGATTGTAGGAAAACATAAATCAATCAAATTAACAAAACTATATATGATGATTTGAATTAAGCAAACAAACAACATAAACAGAATTGATATGAATAGAAAATGAATTGTGCAATTGTATTAACCTCAAGTTTTGGAATCCGAATTACAACAGATCAACTCAGTAGGGATTAGTTTGCCATGGGATCGTACAAAAATTCCAAATCGTGAATAGTATTTTCGTGATGAACAGTACCCAATGAATAGTAACGCGGCTGCTACCCTAAGGGAAAATAACACAACCCGTTTTACAATCCAACTGGGTCAAACATACTACCCAGGTCCAAAACCAATTGACCCGAAACTTAACTAAAACTAGTGCTGCAACTTCAACGAATTTTCAGGCCCTTCTACAGTCCGATTCTGACTTTGACTCCAACATAAGAATTGTAGCTATTTCTCTTAGCTTTCCGGCGATTATTAGAACGCCTCAATCGGACTCCTGGAACTCCAGTTATGATCGTTTCCGTGCAGACTGCTAAAGCTGAAAATTAAATACGAAAATCAAATAACAATAAAAATAAATTAAAATATAAAAACATTATAAAATACAAAAATAAGACAAGCAAACTATGGAAATGTATAAGTACAAACATAGAGGAATGCGCATCAAAATGCACTGATCAAGTATCCTAGTATTTGTATTAGGATTTAGTGATGAGACGATGTAGTTATAACATAGTAAGAATGCTCTTTGCTATGAATCGACGTAACCATGTCATGATATAACTTGATATGTTTTCCTTATGACGATATGATTTTATAGAGATGATGATGTGTATTTTCCCTATGATGAAATAATGATGCCTCGTGATGAATTGACAATAAATGTGATTTTATTAAGAAGTTGAATTAACCATGTCATGTTGTTACTTGAGTTGTGTAATATGATGTTTGATGCTATTATGAAGATGTATGTATGTATGAAACATGCGATGAATTGATGTTGTTATGATGATGTGTGTAATACAAATCCTGTGATGAGGTATGAAATAACCAAATGAATTAATGTTGTCATGACGATGAAGCGATGGCCAATATTGACGTTTGTGGAAGGCTTATGCCTTGTGGTTGCATAATTGTTGTTGTTGTGTTGCATGTTGTATCGCGTACATTGCATTTGCGATGGCCTGGATTAGAAAACTACGATGGCCTGGATTGGCAAATTACGATGGCCTGGATTGGCAAACTAAGATGGCCTCAATCCCATTGTGTGGATTGAGTGCAAATTGTGATGAAGGTGTATACCGTGTTGACGCCTCTATTTATTGGCAATTTTGCGATGAGGGTGTATGCCCTATTGACACCACATACATTTGCATAGTTCTTGGTCTCATGGAATTTTGCATGATGATGAATGATGATGAGTTATTTTGTGATGAATCCTTGTATAACTACTGATGTGATGATGAGTCGTTCTGGTTAAATACTTGCATAGTAATTGTTAATGAATGATGATGAGCTGCTTAGTGATGAATCTTTGTATAACTAATGATGTGATGATGAGCTGATTGTTGTGGAATACTTGTATACTACTTGATGATGTATGATATAGATATTTTGTGAAGTGGTGAATTGTGTATGACTTTATTCTCATATACTTGTTATCATACGCTTTCTTATATTGTTATGATATCTCACCCCTTTTGTTTGAATGTTACCCCTATGTTAGTAACACGCAAGTAATTCAAAGTAGCTTGAGATTGAGGTTAGCTGAGGAGATTGTCTCATAGTGTGTAGAATGAGTCGGTGTCAACTTTGATACATAACACTGGGGTTAATTGCATTTGTTTTGTTATGCTGGGAGTAAAACCTTTGTAGAACTCCACTTTGTTGGATTTATTTAATGATGTAAGTTGAATACTGAATTATGATGATTATAACTTATGCTGGAAAGTTAAGAATAAATATTGTTGATGTTTCTCTGCTGCGAATAAAGGAAATGAAGCTTAGATATGATGAATATGTTATTATGTGTTGTGTTTCCTGTTATATGAGTATATGTGATGAATGAAGGTGACATCCTAATCGTCTAATTGTTTTAATTCCTACTATTTATTTTATAAAATTATCGTTGGGGAATTAGGGTGTTACAACAATCAAGTGAAATAAACGAATGAGTAGCACCAGTGTCAATAATAGCAACCAATTTGATATTGTTAATAAAACAAGTACCTCGAATCTAGTTGTCCTTCTTGGATTCTTCTATTCCACTCAAAGCAAACACTCTACCAATGGTCCTGGCAACATTAGCATCCTTCTTTAGCTTCTGGCACTAGGTGCTGATATGACCCTGTTCGCCATAATTAAAACAAGTCGGATCATCATCCTTGCAGTCAGGAGCATGATGAATAGTCTTACCACATTTGTAACATCTCAGCACTTTATTCTCACATTCATTAAAATGGTGACCTTGTTCACCATACCTATAACATTTGACAGGAGCGAAAGCCCCTCCCCCACTTGTCGTCTTCCAGTCGGAAACCTTCTGTTTCCCCTTCTCAGTTAAAGAATCATAAGGCTTCCTACAATCATGATGCAGTTTTCCTCTCTTCTCATTCACACTCTTGTAATGAGCCGAATGAGCAATGTTGTCCTCTTCATTAATCTGACAACTATTCACCAATTCCGCAAACCTACAGATCTGCTGATATCCAATTACCCATTTGATCTCCAGACGCAACCCACTCTCAAACTTGATACACTTCAAAAACTCAGCCGTCTCCGCGCTATAGTGTGGATAGAAATTCATAAGCTCCAGGAACTTACCAGTATACTCAGTAACATTTGAATTCTTTTGTTTCAGCGCAAGGAACTCCATCTCTTTCTTTCTCCGGACATCTTCGGGAAAATACTTTCTCAAGAACTCCCTCGTGAACACAACCCAAGTAATCACCTCACCAATAGCTCCCAATCTTTGACGAGTGCCAACCTACCAGTCATCTGCTTCTCTAGCCATCATATGAGTATCATAATGTACCTTATGCGCTGCAAAACAATCCATCACCCGGAAGATCCTCTCAATCTCCTTAAGCCACTCTTGTTCTCCATCTAGATCATATCGACCTCTGAAAGTAGGTGATTTCTCCCTCTGGAACATACTCAAACTACGCGACTCGCCCATCACTCCAGCATTAGGATGATTCTGCATAGCCTGAGTAACAGCCTCTAAGGCAGCAACAATCGCAGCATCGTTTTTTCCAGCCATACTCTGTTCATACTAAAATTAGCATCAAGGTTAGAATAACTATCGACAGTATTCAACTGTCACACTATAGACTAAATAACCTGGTCACACGGACCGACCTCCTCTGATACCACTAATTAACACCCTTCTAACTCGCATGAAATATTCGCAATATAATACAAATTAAATCAAATAAAACATCCACACAAGGGTGTCACCTTCATAAATAAAATTCCTGCTCCGTAACACGGGTTCTCAAAATTATGTAAATCGAACACTTCTTTAATAACACAATAATAACATATATTGTCTCGCAGCGGAATTCATAATTTGAAAATATCTTTATCAAACTTCATAAAACATCATTCATAACTTCACCGTTGAAACGACAAAAGGACTCCATGAAGCTATCTTCTAACTTCCCGGTCTATTCCTGATTACCTGCGTGTTACCCACGTGAAGGAAACATTCAAATAGAAAGGGTGAGTATTTCATAATTTTTATATAAGACATAAGGAATAAATATATTAGTGGCACACAAATAATCAACAACGACACATACACCGATATGACGTATCCTCATGCTTCACACACTTACTCACACCTACACATCATCATATAATTCAATCACACTCATCAATTAATTCAACATTCACATCACGAGTAATGAAACATCATTCAATCATGCAATGTCACAAACAATGCAATGCAACACCACTTGACTCATGCATGTGGTCCCAACACTTCACTGATGACTCAGTCATCATTCTCCAAAGATCTCCACCAATATGATCGATTCCTACTTGGAACCGGAGTACTTCACAATATCGCACCCAATCGCACAATCGGATTGAGTCCATCACTGGACCATTTATCCTGCAAACATCACTGGATTATCGTCCAACAATATGCTATGAATGTATGATGCACAACTTCACAATAATTAATGACCACGGCTAGTCAAATGGAATCATCATTCATTTATTCATCATATCACATAATCATCTCAACTACACAATCATCACAGTCATGTCAATCAAAACAACACATACTTCTCAATTGTCATGTTATTCAATCATCACAACATCATAGAATTACAACAAGCATATACATACATGTAATTGCATAATCAAGTTTCATGTAAACAGATCTCTAAACCCATCCAAACATACTTATTAAATTCTGGAAAATTACTCGAAAATTAGTATAAATCATAAGCTTCGATAATTTAAAGTCATTTCAAAACGTCTCAATGGCTCGCGTTAAGCGCCCCCTGCCCGCGCTACGTGCGTTCCATTATTCTTGGACCCTTGTTTTTCTTTTGGTAGGGCGCTCTGCGATTTGTGCAAAACAATTCTACGCTAACAGCCTCATACCAGTCCGAGTTTTCCACCAAAAAATCTATTTTAATCATTATTTCCCTGCGATTTAAGGCCTATTAACCTAGTTCTAACATGTATTAGTCATTACAAACATCAAATCACATTCGTTCATCACAACTCCAATACCCATCATCAAACCCTAGACCTTCAAATCCATAAACATGGTGGATTTGACTCTAGTTCATGTCATCATTCACCAATTCCTCAATTAACAACATCACATAACATACAAACAACATAAACCAAACAATCATCGTCATAGTTCATCAAGATCATCAAATTCATCATAAAACCCAAATACATAACCCAACCTAAAATTATCAATCCCTTAAGGCAAATATAATAATTAGGATAACCCCCATTACCTCAAATTATTGGTTAGCTTGATTCTCTTCCCAAATTCTACGGTTGATTCTCATTCTCTTCTTGTTTCCCTAGCTCTCTCTTTCTTTCACGCTTCTCCAAAAATTCTATGATGAATGAATATTCTCCCCTTTTCCTTTATTTACTTAGTTAGCCTTCGGACTCCTAATATGATATCCCTATTTTGCCCTTACTAACTCCACCCCATATTATCTCCTTTATTTTATTTTAATTAAATAGTAATGCTAATTAGAATTATATTTATTTTATTAATCTAACTAAGACCTTAATTCAACTACCTCATACACATCAACATAAACATCACATGTCCCATAAACATCATCGATACATCATATTGATTCATATAATCACACAAAACAATTAAATATTAGATTAAATAATCAAATCTAATTTTCGAGGTGTTACAAGCAAGGAGTATACTCTACTCCCTCTGAAAGTATATTTCTCCCTCTTTGTCATAATCAAAAAGGCGAATAAACATGCAAGATATAATATTAAATCAGCAAGCACAAATAAAAAATTTTAAAAAAAATTATTTAATTGAAAAAACTGGAGTACAATGACGAAATTATAATAGGAAAGGAAAAGATATAAAGGCAATAAAGCAAGAACAGTTAAGCAAAAGACTAGTTTGTTTATTTATCATCATCCATATTAGGCACCATTGCTCTTTAGTTGAGAAGATGTAAGAGTCATAGGAGGAAGATTCTTGGAAGGTGCGAGCTCTTTTAGGTGCCATTTTGTGATGATGAAGAAATGAAAAAGCACTAATAACACAAATGCAATGCACAAAAGATATGGTGGGATGAGATGAGAAAGAATGGAAATCATACCTTAATTAATATACACTACCTATTCTATTACATGATGGTTCTAATTGATTAGGAGCATTCAATTCAAGAAGATGGACGTTGGAACTAGCTATTGCAAGTTTCAATGTTTTAATCAATTAGGTAACTTCCTAATCAATTATTTGGTGAGCCAAAATTTGAATTTTGAATTTCAAATCATCTAATCAATTAGGTCATGAGCCTAATTAATTAATTAGGGTTTTGTAAACATTTTTTTATCTTGTGTTGAACTTTAGCTTTGTCTCACTTATTTTTGCACCTCTGACCAATTTGTTAGCACCCCTTTCTTAACAAAAAATTATAAAACTCAACTATTTTATTAGTGAAAATATTTTTGAAGGATGACCGGTTTTATTCGCACTTATTTAAAGGGTTAATCAGAGTTTTCTGATTATTCCACCTTTTAATAATGTACTACCTTGATTATTAAGTAACCTTGACAAAACTTCCCATTTTGAGGGAACGAAACATACTGTTGTCCTTCTTTATGGATCATTGGATGCGAGAGTTGGTTAAAAATGATAGATATGTCCACTATAAACACATATTCTTAACCTACTAAGTGAAGTTGATCTTTCCTTCATGGCTTTGGTTTTGTTGTTTTGCAAGCATTTGCATAATTAATTGGACAAAATCAGAATTGGACAAATAATATCCATGGTTTGTATACGTGGTAGATTGCAATGCAAAAACATATTGAGTTTTTGTAGAACATCTGATCTTCTTGTATTTTCTTGAATTATAGATTCTAGACATCATTTAGGGGTATGAAAGGTGTTAATAAAGGGTTTATTAATAGAGTGATTCAATCAATTTACATGTAAGTTTGGAATGATTGATATTCATTCATCAATTGGAAAGAGAGTATTATAAATATTAGACTCTAAATAATACTACATCCGTTTTTTATTATAAGTCGTTTTAGACTTTTCACACATGTTAAGAAAAATAATAATTGTTGTATGAAAATGAGAAATTATGAAGGTTTTTACAAAATTGTCCTTTATTGATGACATGTGAAAAATAAATTTGCATAATTGAAAGGAGAGAGAATAATAAATATTTAAGAATATAATAGAAAAAATATCATTAATTATCATTGGAATTATAAAGCGACTTATATTAAAATATATCTTTTTTTTACAAAAAGATTTATGATAAAAAAAAGAGAAGAGTAACATTTAGAGTTATTTTATTTTGTTAGTACAAGACTTTTTAAATTTAATTAATATCCATTTAAGCTAGTTTATTCTTCTATCGTAAATTACAACTTTAAAATATATTAAAATATTTTTTTCATAAATCATAAATTTATTCTATTTATTCATGATCATTGTGGATCACATGCACTTCAAAACTTTCCAATTGGTTAAGAGGCAATAACATGTTCCTTGTCTAACAAGTAGTTGAAGCCCAATTAATTTAAAAAGGCTTCAAACGACACCAAAATATCTATTTCAAAAAAAGGTACATAATGGCCTCAAATGACACCAAATTTAGTCTTTTCACATTTATTTGTGGATTGAATTCAAATTTAATTTTTCTATTGTCTCATTCATGATTTTGATTTCTTAGCAGTGGTTGTAGATTTTTGGTTTTAGAAGTATATTTTAAACCATAATCTATTCGTTTAAAAATATGATTGAGTTGATTTTTTTTTACTTAAATTTAAAATAATTTTTAATTAAAATTCAAAAATAAAAATTATTTATATTTTCGAAGTTTTTAAAATTAAAAAAAAAATAGATTTTATTTTTAAACATAAAATAGAGAATCATCTCAAAACCTTTAGTTTTTAAAATGTTTAATTTTCTTTATACTTGGATTGAATTTATGTGATTTGACAAATGAGATACTTATTGGCAACTTAGCTAATTGTATATAAATAGATTGCTAATAGAAAAATTATATAGCTTGCATCTTTTTTACTTTAACACCAAATCTTCCTATTTTATTTTTGTAAAATCTAAAAATTAATATTTATTTATGTTTGTAATAAAATAAAGAGAAATAAGATAAATGAGGAGAGAGAAAAATATAATGATTCTGTATTATTTCATCAATATATTTCTACAAAGAGATTGATCTTATTTATAGAACAATATCCAGATAATGTAATAAATACAAATTGTTATAAATAAGGAATAAAATCATTGGGAAATAATCATCCAATTATTCATAACATTCACTTGAATGTTTATTTTGGATATGACTCGTTAAAATTTTTACTAAAAAGACCCGGTGGGAAAAATCTAGTGAAGGAAAAAAGAATACAATATTTTTTTTAAATAAATTTATTTCTCCCCCTCAACTAAACGATTATTTCTTCAACGATGAAAACCAATCTTTTCTAATAGTTGATTAAAAGTTCTACTTTGGAGTGGCTTTGTGAAAAAGATCAGCAAGATTATCACATCAACGGATTTGTTGGATGTTTATATCTCCATTCTTCTGAAGATCATGAATGAAAAAAAACATTGGAGAGATGTGTTTTATTCAGTCTCCTTTAATGTAATCATCTCTTAATTGAGTGATGTAAGCAGTATTATCTTCATATATGGTCGTTGTATTTATTTTTCTAGAAGACAAACCACAAGTATTTTGTATGTGTTAGATTAAGGATCTCAACCAAACACATTCTCGACTTGCCTCATGTAGTGCTAAAAGTTCTGCATGATTAAATGAAGTTGCTACTATTTTTTGTTTCACCGAGCTCCATGAAATAGTTGTACCACCATATGTAAACAAATAACCTATTTGTGATCTATCATTGTGAGGATCTGACAAGTAATTTACATTTGCATAACCTGTTAATTCGAGTTTGGATACTTTGGTAAAGTTGGTAGCTCACCTTCAGTAAAAGTCGGATCAAGTTACAACCTAAGATCTATGACCATATTATGCTAATTGTTCGTATTTCGTTCATTCCATCGGTATGCTCTCAGGTACCTCTAATTGTGATATGTTTGCCAGGACCAAGGGGTCTTTCTGTGGAAACCTTCACGAACAATCGTCGTTTTTTGATGGTTTTTCCGCTTCTCACCGCTGCTCTTTCCACACCTCCGGATATCTGGTGCCAAATCGTCGCCTGTTTCCTTATTTCTTCGATAATTGAGTTGACTATCTTTGTGGACCGCCGATTTACAAATATCATTAACCACAGAATTTAGTGAGCGGCGCCAAATCTTTCTATGGATTGCTTCTTTCACCGCTTTCGCCGTCAAAGTGCCTATGGTACCAATTTTGAAGGTATTCCTGCCAAAATTGGGAGCCCACGGGTTTTTAAGATTTTCAATACCCATGTTTCCCGAAGCAACACTTTACACTTTGTCTTCAGTAAAAGTTGGTAGCTCACCTTCAGTAAAAGTTGGTAGCTCACCTTCAGTAAAAGTTGGTGTATCCTTTTGTATCTACATCTTCAGTAAAAGTTGGTGTTTAAATCTTTTCCTACCTTCAGTAAAAGTTGGTAGCTCACCTTCAGTAAAATTCGGCGTATCGTTTGTATCTACATCTTCAGTAAAAGTCGATGTTTAGATCTTTTCCTACCTTTAGTAAAATTCGGTAGTTCACCTTCAGTTAAAGTCGGTGTATCTTTTATATCTACATCTTCAGTAAAAGTTGATGTTTATATCTTTTCTTATCATTCGATATTTTGCATCGATTATGCCTCGCTGACTATCGTCCTGGTTTTCTGACATCGATTATGGCTCGGTGCCGTTTGTTTCTTACCATTCGGTAGTTTGCATCGATTATGACTCGGTAACTATCGTCTTGGTTTTCTGACATCGATTACGACTCAGTGCAGCTTATGGCTTTATGCCTCGGTGACATTTGTCCTTGACCTTTCTGGTGCAAGATGTTTTTCCTAGTGAAGTTTCTTTTCCCAGCAAAGTGGAGTCCTTTCTTCTCCCTAGTGATGTTAGGTTTCCTTCTATTTCATAATCGTGTCTGATGCATTCATTAGCATTGCATTGTACCTAAGATTCAAAAATTGTGTGTTTTATATTTAAGTCTCTTCAATCACGTCAAGATGAAGATTTCAATATTCGTATATCCAGATAGAAGAAACTTAAATATGGGGCATCTTTCATACCCCCATTTTTTACTCAAAATTATCCATTCATTTGCATTCTAATTATTGATCAAGATCACAATCTTGAGGGTTGTTCTTTTGATGATGTGCTCATCTTATCTTTAGAAGGGACCATCAAGCACCTATATTTTATCTTGTATATATACCACACTAACCAAAATACAAAAATATGTCTTTGTCTTTAATATTTTTTTATGCAAGGTAGGTATTGAAGCAAGTGTATCTACACTACTCCTAAGTTAGGGTTTTGAAGGTAATCTTCAATTGACTAAGCATTCATGGAATCTAAATGGATTGAATTCAAGAGGGACTTCTTATCATCAAGTTTCATGTTCTAAGCATCTCCCCACTTCATTTGGTTAAGCTCATCTCAAGATTTTGTGGTTTGATTCATCAAAGAACTTCATAGGTTCATGTGTTTATTTCCATGCCTTTTTCAATAAGTTTCATCAAGCTATGAACCTCACAATCAAGTGCGCTTCAAGATAACATCATTCTAAAGTCTTATGTACTTCCTCATGTCTTATCATGCAAGAAAATTTCAAAGTATTTCAAGTTGATTCAAGAAGATAAACCTAGTTGGACAAGTTCTTGGTTCTATGGTTAGAAAGGCATAACTTTCTTAAGTTTCAACATTTTTGAGTGCTTATTTTTGAAAAATACTCTCCTTGACATCATCAACAACTTCTCTTCATAAGTCAAGAAGAAATTTTATGGAGAAAGTCATCAAAAGTTAGAAGACATTACAAGTCTCCTTTGAAAGTTAAGGAATTGTGTACCAATTTCAAAGGATCATAACTTGCTCAATTTTTATCATCTTGAGCCCATTCTTTTTTAATAATAATCTTAAGAGAGTCTACTTTGATCCATATTTGAAGTTCAAGAGCAAAATATAAGTGGAATATCATGTTTGAAGAAGAGACATTATAGGTCATGATGGGATATGCCTAGGGTTTCATGGCATAACTTGTGTGCAAGACTGTCCCAAGGCCAAATGATTGAAAAATCACTTTCTCTTGCATAAATTTTGTACTTAGCTTATTTTTCTATTCTCTACAACTTTAATGTTGAGACTTTTGGTAAATTCAAGCTCTAAGATGCATTTTTGGCATATGCATCGAGGTGTTTGATGAAATGACCTCGAGGGAATGCCTTGTTTTTGTCCAAGTTGCTAAAGCTATATCTTTTGATTCATGGAACCTATGAAGTTGATTCTTTTTACATCATGTTTTATGTAATGATAATAGTATTAGGCTCAGGAAAGATTGGAAAATACACGAGCCAATTGGTATAGGCCTAAGGTTGAAGTGAGTTGACCAAGAGTGCCCAAAATTGCTAAATTTGGCTAAGTGTTTTGGGCATCTTTTTCATCCACTTTGAGAAGCCATAACTTTCAATTCAGATCACCAAATGCAACCTTTCTTGGAATATTGTAAAGCTTGCAAGTTCCTCTTTCCAAAGGGCCCAAGATTGCATCATAAAGCTTCCTACATTGCTTACCCCATGAATTCAAAGTTGGTACCTTTAAGCTGAAGAAAGCTCATGATCAGTTTGGTCAATCTCCAAATTACTCAAAATTAATCCAATGTGGCACGCGTTTTTGCATCTAAACATGTTTAGCAACCTTCCATAAGGAGCTCAGTGCATTGAAACTCAAGTTTTGGTTGCGTTTTGAGTGAATTACAAGTCACATTTCTCTTGCTTCGGCCTTCACACGAATTCACTCAATCCTTGATCATTTCACACGCTTTTTAATTCCATCAGCTTCCCTATAAATAGAGGATCATTCCTCATTCATTCCCTAAGCTTTTGAAAGGCAAATCACCCCTGTTAAGATCCCACACAAACTCTGAATTTGAATTTTTGTTTTCTTCATTCCTCGCCTAAATTCACTAAATTCTCTATTCAGTTAGCTTCACCAACATCAAGTAAAGATAACTAGATCATTTGCAAGCAAAATCGTGGCTCCACTGAAGCTCCTCAGTTCAATTTTCAGAAGCTTCTTGTTGAACTTCATTTAGATAGAAATCTTCACAAAATCAACTCAAATCTTTGCTTAACATGAAGTTCTTGACTCACTGAAACTCACTGCATAATTAATTTCAAGGTTTGGTTTGGTTTAATGCACATGTTCTTGAGATTTTCAAATTTTAACTTGTCTGGTGTTTTTCAAATCGACTGAGTTATAGATTGAATAAATTTTTCGTAATGATGTGGTTGAGATCGTCCAGTAGAGGCGAATCCAATGATACCACTAGCACTTGATTTAGTTACGTTTTGACTGAATCACGATGTCTGCATAAATCCTTTGAAATTTGTGGCTGATGATTGAAGATGACCTACGTGTCCATCTTCAACCAATGAGTTTGTGCCATTTGAAATGTTTTGATTGGTTTGAATCTTTTAATCATTTTGTAGCATTTTGACTAAGGTCTGTTATGGAAGCGCATCTTAGAGCCACTAGATCTGCCAGGTCAGTTATTGAGCTCTTCATCCAACGCTTCTCATACTTTCTGATTTTATTTCTTTTTCCTATTTCATTTTATTTTCATTTAACTTCAAAAAATCCATATCTCCTTCATTTTTATTCCAAAAATTATGAAAAAAATACCAACAATACTTTAAATCATTTCTGATTTTATGACTATTTTTTCATATTTTTATTTTATCATTTGATATTTTAAATGTTTTCCTCATTTTCTTTAAGTTTTAATTGGTTTAAAAATGTTTTTGAGTGTTATAAAATTCCGATTTTTTTTGGATATGATCATACGATGGCTCTTGACCTATGGTGATCTTTGGTGTCATACCCCAAAATTTGCCCACATTATTTCTCCTACTCAAGTTTCAAATCCATATGCAAAGCCTCTAAACACACTCTCCTATACAAAAGCTCTGAACTAGGGTTTGATTAATTCAATGGAAAATCATTGAATCAATGGCTCAAGGTGGTTCCATAGGGTCACCAACATCCCAAAGTATCTCCATATAAAGTTTCAAATCAATCAGAGCAAATTGGGTCCCTCAAATCCTGATTAGGTCAACAGTCGACTCTCAAGGGCAAAATAGTCATTTCAAGTCAATATACAGTCAAAGTTCAAGGTATTTGGTCAACAACACCCTCATAACCCTAAAATCATCATTTGATCAAGGGTTGATCATGATAATGCAAGGAAAGATCAGAAAAGTCAAAAGTCAAAAGTTACTATTTTGGGCATGAACTGAAAAAGTCAACCAAACTTCAAAATTTTCAAATGAGCCCATATTATTTTCATCCAAGACTTATCATAAGCCCATCCACGAGAAAAAGACAAGGACTTCTTATTTTTATAATTTTTATTAATTATTTATGATTTTTATTCATTTAAATCCTGATTTAATTATATAAAATATAAAAATAATGGAAGATTTGGTTTTCTCTCAAATTTCAATCATCATTAATCATCAAATATTCTCCAAAATAAATCAAGTGCGTGCAAATAATATACTTGAGGAAATTGGATTAAAATTAAGCAAATTTGGAAAGATTATGAGCCATATTTTCAATCAAATCTCCATAACTTGCAATTCAAGATTTAAGAAGATTTGGTCAAGTTTTATTTGCCCTAATCAGTCTCCTATAAGTACTAAACAAATTCAGATGGCAAGGGTTCAAGTTTTTGTGCAGTTGGAACCCCTAATCCGAGTCAAAGAAAACTCCAAAATTCCAAAGTTCAATTCTGAGATTTAATTCAATCCAAGGCCTCTAATCAATCTCAAATCATTCCTGGATCATCACTGAGTGAATCCCAATCGTTTTCGAGCACTGAATCATCGAGAGCAAGCACTGTGAGTCCTCTTTCGTCCGAATTATACTTTTCTTCGATTGCATTGTTTTACGCATTAATACTCATATTCAATTGCATATTATTGTTTACCTTGGTGTGTTTATCTATTCTGGACAATTTGGTGTGTTTTCATGCTGTTATAAGCAATATGCCATGCTAGGGTTTTTGGCTCGATTTAGGGCTTTCTTATGCAGGTGGTATTTGGTCAAATTAACACCATGGTTAAATTCGTGAGGATCATACAAACAGATTGGTACTCTCGCGAAAGATTTATATTGGCTCTAGGTCGTATTCGCTATTTTCTTCTTTAAGGTGCAGGGTCTTTTATAGCGCTCCAGGTAAAAAGGCGCTGTAAAAAACGTTTTCTGCAAATTCTCAAGGAAGGGGACGATGCGTTGGCAGTCTCCCATTCGCCAGAAAACGCGCGCGCTTTGGTTTGAATCTTGGAGATTTGGCGCGTTAAGAAACACCGCTTACCATGCGCCCTCGCAATCTCGGTCCTCCATCTCATCAAGCTACCGATCCAACGTCCCTGATGCTGAAGGCGCATCATATACCCACGCAGCCTCATCACACCAAATCAAACAGATAAGTTTTCTTTTCTTTTTTAATTTTAATTACACAAATCCAATACTTATTTTTATATTATTTTTCTTTTATATAATTTATTCCAACAAAACTTTTCTTTTACATAATAACAACTATATTATTCATAATATTTATTTTATTATATTATTTATTTTATATTAATTATATTTTATTTATTTAAATTCTTTCAATTAGATTATTTATTCTAATATTTTCAATAATTAAAATATATTTTATTCCAAAAAATTCTATAAAAATTATTTTACACTCGATTTAATTTCCTTATTTCGATTTAATTAATTAGGTCGCAAGACCAATAATTAATTAAATCAATTTGTCATTATAGTGAATTTGAATCCTAATTAGGGTTTGCCCTACACTAAAAAATCTTCTTCTTCTGCCTTGTCTCTCTTCAGGGTTAACCTTAAAGGCACCTTAGCAACCATATCAAATCAAATTCAAAAGCTAAGTATTATCTCGTATCTAATTCAAATGATCGTTCTCTTTTCATTTTATTTTGTTTCCTTAATAAATTAGGGATAAAATTAAATGTCAATGAACTGCCTATACACTCACGCCTTATTTGTTTCTTTGCTCATGCCTAATGGTCAGAGTCGATGCTTCTGGCAAACCCTTGCCCTCAACCCTGTCAGGCAAATGCCAAGCTAAGTACCTTCTCCCTATTCTATTTTTAATTTATTATCCTATTTTCTTTTGTAGTTAATGAGGTTTGCCCTCGAATTTGATAATGCACTCACTATATGTTTTCTGTCTTGTCTTTTTCCTTTTCAGGGTTGGTCGACCGCCGAAGCTACAAGTTTGGTAACCCTAAACCCTAACCTTATATTTTCCTGCTTTATTATTACTTGTGTCAAACCCTGATTAAGGGATCCGCTGGTTTCATTGTCCCCTCCCCCGTATTACTGTTTCTTGCCTTATATTATTTGCGTGGTTAGTAATTTAGGGAGTGATAACCTCGAATTGAACCTAGAATGACTAATTACAAGATAAATAACTGAATCAAATCACGTAATTGGTGCACACACGCACGCTTTTGGGGTAACCTCTCTGTTGCCTTGTTGCCTGTTGCCTGTTGCCTTTGTGTTTTTTTTGCAGAATAAGCCAAGTCCCTCGAATACGAGGATACCTCAGCCATGTTGCCTCGATAAAAAGGTCACGACCCTAAATGATGCTGCCTTCGATACACAAATGACCTCGACCCTCGGAAGTTGCCTACGGAAAAAGGCTGAGGTATCTTCTGGTTGCCTAACGAAAAATGGCTTATTCTGATCCTTGCCTTAGATTACCTGCCCTTCTATGGCATGGGACAGTCTTATGGCAAAGGATGCTTCGACGACCCTTCAACCTCCAAACGAAAGGCTTCCTGCCCTCTTATGGCAAGGATAGACCCTTTCATTCTGAAAGGCTAAAAGGAGACCTATCATCTGAGTTTAAGGTAATTGCCCCTAATTGCCTTGCAATGCTCATCTTTAATATTCTTTCTCACAATTCTTCGAAAACTGGCTACGCTCATTTACGAGCTAAAGTCCACTTTTTCCTCTTTCATCTACATTTTCTGAAAACGAGCAAGCAAAGCAATTAAGAGCCCATGGAAAACCATGGATGCAAAGGGTGCCTTACACCTTCCCTTTGCATAAATTACCCCCCGAACTCAGATTTCTTTAAAAGGTTTTTTTCTGTTCCTTTTTGCCTTTCTGATTTAGTTTGGATAAAATAAAAGTCGGTGGCGACTCTTGCTTACCGCAACATTTCGATCGAAAAAGTCAGTTCACCGTATTACAGAACTGGCGACTCTGCTGGGGAATTTCCGATAAAAGAGGGGTTACCTTAAAAGTTTAGGATTCACTTAAATGTTTTCTATTGTTTGTTTTGTTTGTTTTATTTTTCAGGGGCGTTTTGGGAAAATTGAAGGACGAATCCTATTCCCGGATTCAAGAACACCTAAGTTTAGGAGTGGCATAGTCATGGAGGCCTCTTTCACATATGTGGGAGATGAGTCAATATGAAGTTCACGCTTGAGTTAGGACTCCATAGCATATGCACACCTTTCTCAAATGAGGGAGGTCTATGTATGTGTCTGTGGGTGCGCCGGAGCTCAAGGACCTTTAGTTACCCTTAACCCATCCTGGCCTTTAGGAACGTAGTGGGGGGACTACCCTTGACAAATGTTAAGGACTAGTCGCTACCCGATGCTACAATTCAGATAGGTTCTTTCTCAAAGTATCATTGCATGGTGCAAATGCATCATGTCCGAGGGTGCTTTAGAAGGGCTTACAATTCTGGATAACTTGTAGAACCTGTTGCTGAAATCTCCTTATCCATAGAAATGCCCTTGGGAAGGACACCTGATCTAAACTCCATGCAAGCCTTAAGCAAAAATTGTGTGATTTGTATGGATTTGTTTTTCTGTGATGCATCATGCATACATGCATTCATGACATGGCTAACTCATCTCAAGGAGAAAAAGGTCTTTTAACCATAATTTGTTTTGTAGGTTATTTAAATAATGGGAATCCTAATCAGAAAACCTTTCTTCCTCAACTTCAAGAAAGTACCTACTGCATTAAGACTCTTATGTGATGATATTACTGGTTCTCTTGTTCTTTCTGAATCTCTCAACAAACTGATGAGTTTAATGCGAACCAAAGTGGATGAAGCTCTCCTCAACTCTATGATGCAGTTTTATGATCCTCTTCTCCATTGTTTCACTTATAGAGATTTTCAACTGGTACCTACATTGGAAGAATTCTCTTACATAATGGACATGCCCATACCTGATCAAATCCCTTACACTGGTGAGGAAGGAGGTCCTAAGTTGGAAGACATTGCTGCTGCTCTACACCTACTAAGATCAGAAATTAACAAAGTTTGGATCAACAAAAGAGACTACTCTGGGATACCTGTGGATTTCTTGATCGAGAAAGCTAAGATCTTTGCTAAAGCTTTAAGCATGGATGCCTTGGAAAGTGTTCTAACCCTGTTGATATATGGACAAGTTCTTTTTCACCGCTGCGACAAAGTTGTTGATAGGGCTGCTATCAAAATCTTCCTTAGCAAGAATCCTGTTCCTACTCTACTTGGTGATTTATTGCATTCCATCAACGCTAGAGTAACAAAGAGACGAGGTTGTGTTCTAGGGTGCATCCCTCTCTTACATAGGTGGTTTATTTCTCACTTACCCCGATCCTCAATAAAGAATGAAGAAGGTTTGACTTGGATTCAAAGGATTATGGAGCTTTCATACGACGACATCATTTGGTATCCAAAGAAATTCGAGGGAGTTCAGTTATATGACCGCTGTGGAGAGTTCCCTAATGTGCCTCTTCTTGGCATCCATGGAGGAATTACCTATAACCCTATACTTGCTCGACATCAGTTTGGTTTTGCTTTGAAAGATAAGCCCCGCTCCATATATCTTAGTGCGGAAAATTTTGACTATGGTTCAGATACAACTGAAAAGAAGAATCGCTTCATTAAAGCTTGGTATGAAGTAAAAAAGGTGGGTGCAAGAGAATTGGGAATGAGGATCGATACTCCTTCAGATCTTTACTTTAAATGGATTTATGACCGAGTCGTCGAGTTCGGCATACCACATCCATCTGACACACCCGTTGTTCCAAGGATCACTCCTCCCGAGGTCCACATAGAGTTGGAGCCTTATGTACCCGCTCCAAACGAAAACCTTGCTACCACCGTTGCTCATTTAAGACAAGAAAAGGCTGATCTTGAGAAGCGTCTACAAAAGGTTGAAGCAGAAAAAGCAGTATTAGTGGCTAATGCTAAAGAACGAGATAGTATGCTTGACTATTTCTCTCGCAAGTGGAAGATTGAAGACTTCATCTCACCTGATCAGATACAATCATGGGAGCTAGAGATTGATAGGCTTATTCAAGAAAAGAACGAGATGGTCAAAGCCCATAAAGAGGAAATCAGAGGATTAAAGAGAAAGCGCCGACTTGAAGAATGATTCTTTTTATATTTTATTTATTATTTAGTATTTCTTTAATGTAACTTCAAAAAATAATAGTAAAAAAAAACATATAATACACTGGTTTTTATTTAAAATAATTAATTTATTTTGCTTCTACTTTTCTTTCCTTTTAAATGTGTTAAAAGGCCTTTAACTCCTTGAGATCATTGCATATGCATAATCATGCATTCATAAACATCGCATCACAGGTTTCATAAAAACAAATGCCTCATCTTTCCGCTGTTTATTTCAGTAAGAAAGATGGATCTCGAACAATCTGTCAAAAATCTTCAGGCTCAGAATAACCAGTTCCAAAAAGTAATCTTTCACTTGGCCAAGGGGCAAGAAGAATTGAAGGCACTTCTGATCGAGAAGGAGAAGAATCAATATAAGTATCAAGGTGGTCAAGATAATCAGAGATCCAAGCCTAAGCGGTCATTTACTCCATTACATATGCCGCTGTCTCAAGCTCTGCAACAACTGCTCAATCAGAACTTGATAACTCTATTGCCTCCATATTCACTTCCTACTAATCCCGCTCCTGGGTACAAGTACCATGCAAGATGTGCTTATCATTCAAACAGTCCTGGTCATGATACAGAGGATTGTGGACCGTTGAAGCACATGATCCAAGACCTCATTGATTGCAAGATCATTGACTTCAATTCACCTGAGAAACCTCATATGGCCAATACTGGGTACAATCGGAAAGGTCACAATGAACCCAACCAATCTGTGGGGACAATTCTAATCTCTACACCAGTTCAACAACAAAGACACAAGTCAGATACACCTAAGCGCCAATTCGCAAAGATCAATATGACCCTGGCCGAAGCGTTGCAACAATTGCTGAAGAAAGGGCTAATCACTTTGAAGGATCCTCCGAGGAATCCTAGTACCTCCTCTTCTCGTTATAATCCTAATGCAAAGTGTGCGTATCACTCTGATAGTCCTGGACATGACACTAATAACTGTTGGACACTGAAGAATAAGATCCAAGACTTAATCGATGACAAGACCATTGACTGCCACTCTCCTGAGAAACCTCACACTGTGTACGACCAGAAAGATCACGATGAACATAACCAATCTATGGGGACAGTTCTGACCTCTACACTAGCTCCGCAACAAAGACGCAAGTCAGATACATCTAAACGTCAGTTTACAAAGATCAACATGTCACTGGCTCAGGCATTACAACATTTGCTGAGAGAGAACTTGATTACTTTAAGGGATCCTCCTGTAAAGCCTATCACTTCCGCCCCTAGCTACAAGCCCAATGTGAGGTGCGCATATCACTCCAATAGCCCTGGGCATGATACGAATGATTGTTGGCCATTGAAGAACAAGATTCAAGACATGATCGATGCTGGTGAAATTAAATTCTATCATCCCAAGACTCCTGTGGTGATCACTACTCCTATGCCTAATCACAAAAAGATTGATTAATACCTAGAAGGATGAACTTTTTAGATCATTAGATTTACTTTCATTTGCAATTTCTATTCTGTTTGTTTAAACACTCCAATTATGATAGACATTATTTGTTTTAATAATCATCATCAGTGCATTGCATATGTTTGTCTTGATTAAATTATTTCGCTATCACTCTTTTTAAATTATGTTGTTACTCTGCATATGTTTTGTGATACTCAACTACCGCTAAGGTGTAAGCCTTTTAAGGGAGGATGACGAGAACGATACCGCAACCTCATATAGTATGCTTTTGAACAGACTATGCTGACGATGTACATGCATTGTTTCAATTCCTAAACAGTGGAGATATAAGGATGTTAATCCCCCGTTAACCCCTTTGAGCCTAAGAAGTAGAAGTTTTCTTTCTTGTACTAAACCTTTGATTATAACCTGGGGCAGGGTAGTTCTCAGTTAATTTGGCTATGCATTCTATTTTAAGAAGAATCATTTAGTACACCTTTCAACAAAGGTTTCAATCACAAGCGTTCATCCGCACACATCAAAGAAGTGTTGGAGATGTCAACCAAAAGACAATGACGGTTCATCAATCATCAAACAAGGCAGTCAGTATCTTTCAAAAAGAAAAATGATGGAAAAAACATATATACAAAGAAAAGCCTGCTAAGTCAAAAATCAAAAAGATGACTTAGGCAAAAATCAAGGCATCCCGCTGACTGTAAACTCAGAATAAACAGTTCAGGCAAAAGTTAGGGATATCAAAAAGACGAAAAAAGAGAAGTCAATAAATTCCTGAACAACACAATGCTGTGACTACTAAAAGAAGGAAGTGACTGCCGTCTCAAAAGTTCTCTTTGCTCGTGAACCATCGTCATTACCAAAGGTATAAATCCAAAAGTCTCTTGGAATCTGAATGCATAAGACGAATCAACTGAGCTTAGGACTGAAGAACATCACGAAGAAGGGGATGGGTATAATTAAATTTTGAGCCATTATCCCTTGCTTCTTAAACTGTGAACCAAGCCACGTTACAACCCTTGAAAGTCCTAACTGAAGCATGGTTAGTTCGAAAGCATATTGTCATAACAAAGGTATCCCGACTCCTTAAGGTTTACCTAAAATGCTGAGTTGATATTTCTCTTTTACAAACATCACATTGTTACAAATAGCATGTTTTTACAAATATTACGCTTCTACATCTTCGGTTTTAATGTTTTTTCAAAAACTCGAGACAAACGTATGCATTGCATCTCACGAATACATTATTAAACATATCCTGCTACATAATTTCAAATGTTAGCATCAGAAAGAACTTGCACAGAGTACAACTAATGACTGAAAGTTATCCCGACAAAACAAAATTACTCCAAGAAGTCATGTCTCTTACGTATACAAGGGGCATGACGCGTTTTGCCCAATCAATCTGAGGCAATCAAGTCGAGATTCCGAGACTCTCTCATGGATGGTCGAACAATCAGGGGCATGCATCCAAGCATATCTAAAGCGACTCCCCAATCAACGCAAGACATTGTCATGAGCCTATAATTACTGGGGGCATATTGCCCATAGTGTACATCTCACAAAGACCTCGTAAGGCGAATCTTTCCAAAGTTCCTGTTAACTGGGGCAAATCTATGCAAGTCCAGTTCGACATTTCGATCAATACTCAGTAGCGTGTCCTGAATCGAGTAGTAAATAACTATGATACTGGGGGCAACTTTCAAGACACCCACATCTCCCCACAGAGCCAGAAGATCATATCCCCTCAGAGTAATCATTAAGAAGATATCTTCAAATGTGCTCGTCCCGACAAAGACATGACTCCCCAACAGAGTTTACATCTTCGACACTATTATTTCTCCAACAAGTTGCTTTTCTTCAACATGGTCCATTTATATCTCTAAATCAGGGTACATCAAATTACTGATCATCCCCAAGCAGAAACCGTAAATCCCCAGCTGAACATCTTCAAAGATACAGAGATTTATTTTCTCAATCAAGACAACATGAATCATATTCACATATCACATGTCATAAACATATTCATACAATTGCATACACGTTCATACATAATACATAAAATAGTGCGACAATTGCATACATAACATACGAGGTCCTCATTTATTTTGAGAATCCCGTCACACAAACACATTGCATGCATCATGACATGGCATAAAGAAAACTAACCTCTACTTTTCAGGATACCACTATCTCCATTTACAAGAGTTAAGTCGACACCTTTGACGGTTCCTTAACAATCTATTTTCAAGTATTAAGTCGATACCTTTGACGGTTCCTTAATATATCAAGAGTTAAGTCGACACCTTTGACGGTTCCTTAACGACACACTTCAGATATAAGTCGACACCTTTGACGGTTCCTTATACAATCTATCTACATATCTGAGTCGATACCTTTGACGGTGCCTCAATGACTTGCTTCAGATATAAGTCGACACCTTTGACGGTTCCTTATACAATCTATCTACATATCTGAGTCGATACCTTTGACGGTGCCTCAATGATATGCTGCAAAGTTAAGTCGACACCTTTGACGGTTCCTTAACAACCCACATCAAGAGTTAAGTTGACACCTTGGACGGTTCCTTAACGACGTATTTCAAATTTAAGTCGATACCTTTGACGGTTCCTTAAATGACCCAACACAGACTTGAGTCGACACCTTTGACGGTTCCTCAACATTCAAAAAAGGGAAGACAACAAAAGCAGAAATTTCACAACAATCCATACTCCAACAACTACCAGATGGCATCTACAAGCCCATCTCCGACAAAAAGTCCCTACTGCAAACAGGGCAAATTTCTTGGTATTCTAGTGTTCAATCATCTTCCACCTTCAGATACCGACTGGCACACAAACCACTCTACATCTTCAGGTTTAAGATAATTGAACAGGGGCAGCTGTCATACCCCAAAATTTGCCCAAATTATTTCTCCTACTCAAGTTTCAAATCCATATGCAAAGCCTCTAAACACACTCTCCTATACAAAAGCTCTGAACTAGGGTTTGATTAATTCAATGGAAAATCATTGAATCAATGGCTCAAGGTGGTTCCATAGGGTCACCAACATCCCAAAGTATCTCCATATAAAGTTTCAAATCAATCAAAGCAAATTGGGTCCCTCAAATCCTGATTAGGTCAACAGTCGACTCTCAAGGGCAAAATAGTCATTTCAAGTCAATATACAGTCAAAGTTCAAGGTATTTGGTCAACAACACCCTCATAACCCTAAAATCATCATTTGATCAAGGGTTGATCATGATAATGCAAGGAAAAATTAGAAAAGTCAAAAGTCAAAAGTTACTATTTTGGGCATGAACTGAAAAAGTCAACCAAACTTCAAAATTTTCAAATGAGCCCATATTATTTTCATCCAAGACTTATCATAAGCCCATCCACGAGAAAAAGACAAGGACTTCTTATTTTTATAATTTTTATTAATTATTTATGATTTTTATTCATTTAAATCCTGATTTAATTATATAAAAATATAAAAATAATGGAAGATTTGGTTTTCTCTCAAATTTCAATCATCATTAATCATCAAATATTCTCCAAAATAAATCAAATGCGTGCAAATAATATACTTGAGGAAATTGGATTAAAATTAAGCAAATTTGGAAAGATTATGAGCCATATTTTCAATCAAATCTCCATAACTTGCAATTCAAGATTTAAGAAGATTTGGTCAAGTTTTATTTGCCCTAATCAGTCTCCTATAAGTACTAAACAAATTCAGATGGCAAGGGTTCAAGTTTTTGTGCAGTTGGAACCCCTAATCCGAGTCAAAGAAAACTCCAAAATTCCAAAGTTCAATTCTGAGATTTAATTCAATCCAAGGCCTCTAATCAATCTCAAATCATTCTTGGATCATCACTGAGTGAATCCCAATCGTTTTCGAGCACTGAATCATCGAGAGCAAGCACTGTGAGTCCTCTTTCGTCCGAATTATACTTTTCTTCGATTGCATTGTTTTACGCATTAATACTCATATTCAATTGCATATTATTGTTTACCTTGGTGTGTTTATCGATTCTGGACAATTTGGTGTGTTTTCATGCTGTTATAAGCAATATGCCATGCTAGGGTTTTTGGCTCGATTTAGGGCTTTCTTATGCAGGTGGTATTTGGTCAAATTAACACCATGGTTAAATTCGTGAGGATCATACAAACAGATTGGTACTCTCGCGAAAGATTTATATTGGCTCTAGGTCGTATTCGCTATTTTCTTCTTTAAGGTGCAGGGTCTTTTATAGCGCTCCAGGTAAAAATGCGCTGTAAAAAACGTTTTCTGCAAATTCTCAAGGAAGGGGACGATGCGTTGGCAGTCTCCCATTCGCCAGAAAACGCGCGCGCTTTGGTTTGAATCTTGGAGATCTGGCGCGTTAAGAAACATCGCTTACCATGCGCCCTCGCAATCTCGGTCCTCCATCTCATTAAGCTACCGATCCAACGTCCCTGATGCTGAAGGCGCATCATATACCCACGCAGCCTCATCACACCAAATCAAACAGATAAGTTTTCTTTTCTTTTTTAATTTTAATTACACAAATCCAATACTTATTTTTATATTATTTTTCTTTTATATAATTTATTCCAACAAAACTTTTCTTTTACATAATAACAACTATATTATTCATAATATTTATTTTATTATATTATTTATTTTATATTAATTATATTTTATTTATTTAAATTCTTTCAATTAGATTATTTATTCTAATATTTTCAATAATTAAAATATATTTTATTCCAAAAAATTCTATAAAAATTATTTTACACTCGATTTAATTTCCTTATTTCGATTTAATTAATTAGGTCGCAAGACCAATAATTAATTAAATCAATTTGTCATTATAGTGAATTTGAATCCTAATTAGGGTTTGCCCTACACTAAAAAATCTTCTTCTTCTGCCTTGTCTCTCTTCAGGGTTAACCTTAAAGGCACCTTAGCAACCATATCAAATCAAATTCAAAAGCTAAGTATTATCTCGTATCTAATTCAAATGATCGTTCTCTTTTCATTTTATTTTGTTTCCTTAATAAATTAGGGATAAAATTAAATGTCAATGAACTGCCTATACACTCACGCCTTATTTGTTTCTTTGCTCATGCCTAATGGTCAGAGTCGATGCTTCTGGCAAACCCTTGCCCTCAACCCTGTCAGGCAAATGCCAAGCTAAGTACCTTCTCCCTATTCTATTTTTAATTTATTATCCTATTTTCTTTTGTAGTTAATGAGGTTTGCCCTCGAATTTGATAATGCACTCACTATATGTTTTCTGTCTTGTCTTTTTCCTTTTCAGGGTTTGTCGACCGCCGAAGCTAAAAGTTTGGTAACCCTAAACCCTAACCTTATATTTTCCTGTTTTATTATTACTTGTGTCAAACCCTGATTAAGGGATCCGCTGGTTTCATTGTCCCCTCCCCCGTATTACTGTTTCTTGCCTTATATTATTTGCGTGGTTAGTAATTTAGGGAGTGATAACCTCGAATTGAACCTAGAATGACTAATTACAAGATAAATAACTGAATCAAATCACGTAATTGGTGCACACACGCACGCTTTTGGGGTAACCTCTCTGTTGCCTTGTTGCCTGTTGCCTGTTGCCTTTGTGTTTTTTTGCAGAATAAGCCAAGTCCCTCGAATACGAGGATACCTCAGCCATGTTGCCTCGATAAAAAGGTCACGACCCTAAATGATGCTGCCTTCGATACACAAATGACCTCGACCCTCGGAAGTTGCCTACGGAAAAAGGCTGAGGTATCTTCTGGTTGCCTAACGAAAAATGGCTTATTCTGATCCTTGCCTTAGATTACCTACCCTTCTATGGCATGGGACAGTCTTATGGCAAAGGATGCTTCGACGACCCTTCAACCTCCAAACGAAAGGCTTCCTGCCCTCTTATGGCAAGGATAGACCCTTTCATTCTGAAAGGCTAATAAGAGACCTATCATCTGAGTTTAAGGTAATTGCCCCTAATTGCCTTGCAATGCTCATCTTTAATATTCTTTCTCACAATTCTTCGAAAACTGGCTACGCTCATTTACGAGCTAAAGTCCACTTTTTCCTCTTTCATCTACATTTTCTGAAAACGTGCAAGCAAAGCAATTAAGAGCCCATGGAAAACCATGGATGCAAAGGGTGCCTTACACCTTCCCTTTGCATAAATTACCCCCCGAACTCAGATTTCTTTAAAAGGTTTTTTTCTGTTCCTTTTTGCCTTTCTGATTTAGTTTGGATAAAATAAAAGTCGGTGGCGACTCTTGCTTACCGCAACATTTCGATCGAAAAAGTCAGTTCACCGTATTACATTTGGTTTGAGTTTATTTGGTTTTATGATACTCCTTAAGTATTTCATCAATAATTTCTTATTTTTAGATCTTTTTTAACATCTCTTTTATATGTTTTAATTAATAATTTGATTTCTGTTATGATTGGTTCTGACTTTGTGATTATTTTATGATACTTTGACTTAACTTCATTAATATCATTGGATCTAAGATGTTGATAGGTTTGAAAGAACCAAATCTACAATATTAGATGAATGATATTAATGATAGTATGAGTTTTCTTCCCCCTCTTCTTCCATTCTTTTGACTAGTGGGTGTACGTCTTGTGTGAATTCATTGTGTAGAGTTTTTTATTCTATCAATCCTCTGATGAATCATCAAGATGAAATCTCATAAAAATCAAAAGAAATTCATCTGGATACCATGGTTCTAATCTACTTCTTCCCCTTTTTTCTTTGTCCCATATTAGAGACTGATCATTCGCGGCCTAAACCTATGTTTACAAGCCCAAGGATGGTTGATTATTTGATACTTGGTTCAAAAAATTTGAATGCTTGTTATGTAGAGGCTTGGATTCTATCAATCTTCTGAAAAGTTTTCATAAACTTTGACCTAAGTTCATTGGTCATCCATTATTGATCATTCAAGCTAACTACTAAGTATTGATTTCTAACAATTGACAATTAACAATTAACTTTACTTTATGCCTTTTATTATCTTGTCTTTATTTTTTATGCTTTATGCTTTACCATCTATCATTCATCATCATGTTTATGTTTATACAATTTTTCCTTTATCCACTTGGACATATGTTCATGCTTATGCTCATTTTCTCTTGTCCACTTGGAGCATACTCTACTTTGGTGCTTAAGATACCAATAATCAACTTGAATCATAAAAGACTTAATGTGGATTTGGACTTTGGTTGCCTTACCCTAAGCTTGGAGAATGGACCTATGGACTTAGAATTAGGATCTTGACCCTACCATTTTGGAGTTTCATCTGAGTTCTTGATACTTTAATTATATTGTGCTTGTTTGTCTGAAAGTCCTTGGAGTTTACTCCAAGGCATTGGGTTGTTTCTCTTTGTGTATGCAGGTGGTTCTTTGAAAGTCCTTGATGGTTAATTTCAAGGCATTGTGATAAAGAATTCATCTGAACATAGTTGTTACTCTGCCCAATTTTTGCCTCAAGTTCTCATGGTGTATTTCCAAGGATTTTTGCAAGTTATACATGGAGATGTTATGTTCATATGAAGCCTAGTTCATCTGATACTTGGTATTGTGCTTGCTTGGTTATGGTTTAAATCCAAAGGATGGGGAATCTACGTTGACTTCTTAATGTCAAGTGTTGGCTTCTTATTTGGTTAGATCGTTCTTTTCCTTAGCTTTTACCTTATGCTTTAGGTAGTCCCTTCATATCCTCCCATCTTCTTTGATTTTAAAAATCTTCTCCCTTTTTCAAAATCTTCTTATGTTTGTGAAACTTCTTTTAAAAAATCTTTCTTTAAAAATATCTTTTGCCCTTAATGGCTTTTGATAAATGCTTAATTCATGTTAAAATGTCATTTTAAAACATAGCATTTATCTTACTTAAATGACGAGTTTATAACATAAAAACCCCAATTATTGAATAAAGTATTATTGTGCAAAGTTCACTTGTTTGGTTTACATCTGTGTAGGAAATAGCTTTAAAGCAAAAATCAACAATCAAAGAGTTCGCGTAACGAACTATATTTCGCGTAGCAAACATTCAGAGGAGCGAACTCCAGTGAAGTCAAAGACAAAATCCAGACAACAGACAATTTTCTAAGATAATGTATAGCGAAGGCCCGATTCGCTAAGCGAACCATATTCCGCGTAGCAAACAAAGTCAGAAGAAAATTCACTCAGTTTCACTACCATCGAGCAGTAACGCAGGAAGTTCGAGTAGCGAACTATATTTCGCGTTGCGAACTGTGGTGGTTTCTAGAAGATATTTGAAAGACTTAAGGCTGGAAAAAGGAAGTTCGCGTAGTAAAAGTTGGCGGTCTGCTGAAAGCGGTTCAAAGACTTAACCATGAAGCAAAAATTCATGTAACAAAATCAGGCGGCCAGAACAGCTATAAATAGAGCAGAAACACAGTTCAGAAGGGAGATTCTAGTTTTTACTCTTTTAATACAATATACTCTTGTAACAGAAGTAGGAATAGAAGAGGTTTTAAGTAGAAAAGGGCTGGATATAAATCGAGAGTCGGGAAATCGTCGTTTATGTCGTTCCAACTCAATTCTTCCATTGTTCATCAAGCTACCATGGGTAGCTAAATCCCTATCTTGTTGGAATTGGTCGTTGGTCACCGAAACAATATGTATCTTCTTTGATCATGGCATTATATATAAATTATGTTTGAATCATGATTGTTGTTATCTTTGTTTTATCCTTTATTTCATGGATTGAATTGATATTGACAAATACGATTCTAATCTCGATCCAAGATAACTGTGAATACAAGATCACACTCACAAAGATGTTTTTGATTCATGGCAAACTCAACAAGCATTCAAGCAACAAGGTACAAGCAGAAGAACTCGAAGAAAAGCAAGCCTTGGTCTCTCATAACAGAGCAGGTCGACCTACTATGCACACAGGTCGACTCAACACAAGCAAAATAAGAGGAACTCAGAAAATCAGCAGTTAGGTCGACCTACTCCCAACACAGGTCGACCTAAAATGAAGAAATTTACATATCATTCTGCTAGGTCGACCTACACAACAACTAGGTCGACCTACTCTGAGAAAATATCCCCAACGCATCTGAAGTGGATTTTGGTCGACCTACTTCCTTGACAAGTCGACCTAACTGGGAACAAATGACATCCAAAGAATATGCAGCTCTGTTAGGTCGACCCAGCCCTAAATTAGGTCGACCTATCTGATCAAAACTGACATCCAAAGGATATGCAGCTCTGTTAGGTCGACCCAGCCCTAAATTAGGTCGACCTATCTGATCAAAACTGTCAAAATCTCTGGTTTTCTCTGCATCAACTGAAAAGCTCTCATATATATTGTCCAAGGTTCAATTATTGAGAAATAACACCAACGACTGAAAGATACACAAAGGCTTCTCATCTTCGTTCTTCGTCATCTCCAACACAATTACACATAATCATTCTTGCATTGAGGGTTAGTGATCGAGTTCGATAACGTCCATGGAACGGAATTGAAGATTCCTAGTGGGTGAAGATTTGTGGGGTTTTTGGTGAATAAAATCCGAGGGTTTTGTCCTCCAAGATAGGTGTTTCTTGGGGGTTTTTATCAAGAGGTTTCATCGAGGATCCATCTGAGTGTGAAGATTGAAGAACAAGGGTTCAAGGCAATTCAAGACACTGCAGAAAAGGGATCAAGTGAAGCTCTTGGATCACCTTGATCTGACTCAAGATTAAGGGTGAAGAAGATTCAAAGGATCGACATAATTGGTTTATGGTTTATCGCTTTGTTATCTTCTTTGTATAAACTGCTTTCAACATTAATGAAAGATTTCCTAATTTCAGTTTGGAATTGGGGGCAGACGTAGTCGTAGCGAGGACGATCGACGAACTGCCTAAACAAATATCGTGTTCTTGTCGCTTTTACCTTTTCATTTACGTTCTGTTCATATTTGGTTATAATAGAAAATTGATCAACGATTCGAGTGTTAAGATTGTGAATTAAGAACTTATATAAACATCACAATCCATCACATATTGAATCACCATCAATTTGATCATTATCACCAAGTGTTTTTGCTTCTTTCACTATTACTGCATTGCAAACGTCGTTCATCATATAAGAAGTTAATTGATTTTCAATAGAGCAACGTATTGATTCTATAGTGTATTCTCTTATCGTTTATCTCAAGCTGGTTAGTGGTTTTAACACATATACAATCGTTTCAATAGTGGTTCGGAATAGACGCGAGTCGATTCAGAATCACTTCCGCTTAAAGTTCAATTAATTCCCCAAAACTGTGAAAGATCTATTCACCCCCCCCCCTCTGGATCCTAAGGCCAGCGTCTAACAATAACAACTATTAAATTCTAAATGATAGACATATATTTAGATTTAATATTCACTAAAAGTATCAGATCTTATTGCTACCGTATTGTTTAATAGGCTGAGAAATCTTCTATTAAACCATAAGGTAAGAAATCTCAACAAAGTTTAGACATGAACTTTGCTTGTGTGTGATACGTGATGATCTTGAAACATTCATAACTTGTGTATAACTGATCTGAGATATACATATTGAATTGGTGGATGAAAAGCAATTCCCAACAAGTCTATTCCTCTGAAACTTATCTTTCATTATTTACGCATTTTTACTTTCCATACTTTAAACCAAACAATCTTGAAACTTTATGCTTAGAATTATAGAAGTTGTTGAACAGTTTTGATATCGCCCCAATCCCTGTGGATACGATGAACACAATACTTACATTTGATTTTACTCAACATCAAATTGGCGTCGTTCCCGGGGATTGGCGTTTAAGATATTAAAATATCACAATAGTTTTATACTTCTAAGTTGTGTAAATTTGTTATATATTGTATATATTTGTTTTTCGCAACGTTTGTTCAAGTGTGTGCTTAGGTTTGAACTTTATGTTTATGCTTCAAAGCATGGTAACTCTTCATGGAAATCATCAGGTTCTCACCCAAACAATGGAAGAATTAACCAAGAAATTATCCAATCCTCCACAATAAGTAGCCTTTTGTGAGCTTTGTACAGGTGACCATCAAACTGGATTTTGTCCTCTGACTAATGAAGAAATTAATTATTTGGGAGAAAATCAGAATCCATACAAAAGTTGTACTCAGCCTGACAAACTCTTAAAAATAGAAGACACGTTGAATCAGTTTATGCAGCTGTCCATGGAAAACCAGAAAAATACAGAGGCTTCAGTCAGAAAACATGAAATGCAAGTAGGACAGATAGCAAAATAGCTGGCTGAACAACAAAAAGGAACCTTCACCACTAACACTAAAAATAATCCAACAGAAACCAACATTCCAATCACAACAAATAGTGGTGGAGCGGTTAAAACGAAAGTTAGGGAGAGTGTGGAAAAGGAGAAAGTTGTTAGTGAAAATCAAGAAGAAAAAGAAAAGATTGAGAAAAAGGAGGAAGAAAACAATGATGATCCTGAAAGCATTACATTACCAGTTATCATTGAAACTAGAAAAGTGGATTAAACTTTGATTGACCTTGATTCAAGCACCAATCTTCTTCCGTTGTCCTTCCTTGAAAAGACCGGTAATCAGGATATAGAGCCTACAACAATGTTAGACAACAAGGAAGGTCATTCAAAGACTGAAACTCCTGATGAAATAGGCCTATAATTAAACAGCATAAATACCAAAGTAAGACCAAATGACTATGCGTTGAAGAATTCATATAAACCACCCTAACACAAGCGTCGAGCTAATGACGTTAAAC
Source organism: Vicia villosa (assembly GCF_029867415.1). NCBI lineage: Eukaryota > Viridiplantae > Streptophyta > Magnoliopsida > Fabales > Fabaceae > Vicia > Vicia villosa. Next base: position 430,386 of record NW_026705322.1, read on the forward strand.
AAGCACTTGTTGGGAAGTAACCTAACCTGTTACATCTTTATTTTCTTTTCTCCATAATTAATTGAATTAGTAAGAATAAAATAACATGGCATGGCACAATTGAAATTTTGCAAAAAACTAAATTCTGCAGAGTTTGCTAAGCGAAGCCCTGTTCCACTAACCGAAAATAGCAGAATCAGCAAAAATACCAATAATGCCATTTTATTCACTTTAAGTTTTTTGTGTCTTTTTATTAATTATTAGTTGTAGGTGTCATACGACCAATCCATAATGTTTTGCTTGAAAATTTGTCCTCCGAAAAAAGATGGAAAGGCAAGGAGTTGAAGATCAAATTCACATGAATCAACAAAGGTACAATGCTAAAGATACAAACTTTTTAAAGGATTACATATACCAAGGTACTTGTTTATTGCTTTCTTAAAGTTTAGCATGCATATGACATGAGTAACATGCATAAAGTCAATTCATTCAATCATATGCAATAACATGTTTTCATGATGAATCACTTGATTCGAAAAACCATAAAAAGTGTGGTAACCTTCCATTGTTCACCGTATGCTTAGGAGACTGACAAGTTCTTGTTTTAACTCGTTTAATTCATGATTAATTTTGCATTTATGTTGATATTTGTGGAGACATAGAAAGGATCCAGGCAATTATTTGAAATTGAACATAACTACTAAAACCAAATATAGCCTCATTATCCCTTGTGAGTGAGTGATCATTTGCAAACCCTTTTGAGCCATGTGACAATGAGTCCATCATTTATGAACTCAACAATACATTAAATAAACCACTTAATGGATATTGTTCTATATCTTTGAAAATCATAAAATTTCATATATGATATATTCTACTTTTCCTTGAATAATACCTTGAAACCATTAAATATCCTTTTGCCAAATCTTAAAGAAGCATTCAAAGAAAATGTGAGGTTTTCCTAAAGTTGGGGAGGAAAAGAAAAAGGTCTTTTTCAAGAAAAAAATAGAAAAGATGAAAGAAAATAAAAATGAAAAAAGAGAGGGAAATGAATACCAAAGAAGAATGTTCAAAAGAAAGAAACTAGAAAGGTAGGTTGAGTAATATATGTAAAAAGAATCTCAACTTATGAATGCTCTTCTAAAAAGAAAAATCAAAAACCTTTTTGTTTCCATTAGCCATTGGAAAAACACTTCATTGGTACCTTGGCCACATTACAACCATAAGAAGACCTTAGTGATCTTTGTCTTTGCATATCAACATATTTTGCTTAGATGAATGTATGAATTAATCAAGATGTTAGCAAATTTGTCATGTGAGAGATCAAAATGCCTCACCATTTTCGCTTATACAAAAGGTGTGATAAGTGTAATTCATGACTAACATGTTTATGCTTTGGATTGCTTGACATAAATTTTATGTGAAAGACTTGTTTCATGAATATGTCTAAATGCTAAAGAAAGTAGCAATGCATTAACTCTTGGATGTGCAACTTCTAAATACCATGTGCCTTGATTACTACATTGAAATATTTGGTTGATCATGTGCGAATTGGTATAGAAACTCTTGCTCTTATTTTACTTTGATTGAGGACAAACAAAGATTCAAGTTGGGGAGTGTTTGATAAATACTTGATTCATGTTAAAATGTCATATTAAAACATATCATTTATCTTACTTAAATGACGATCCTATAACATAAAAACCCCAATTATTGAATAAAAGTATTATTGTGCAAAGTTCACTTGTCTGGTTTACATTTTTGCAGGAAATAGCCTCAAAGCAAAAATAACAATCAGAGAGTTCGCATAGCGATTGCTCGCATAACGAACAATAGTTCGCTTAGCAAACTCTAGTGAAGTCAAAGACAAAATCCAGATAAAAGACAATTCGCTAAGCGAATGTATAGAGAAGGCCCGATTCGCTAAGGGGACCATATTTCGCGTAGCGAACAAAGTCAGAAGCAATTTCACTCAGTTTTACTAGCAGCGAGCAGTAGCGCAGGAAGTTCGAGTAGCAAACTATATTTCGCGTAACAAACTGTGGCGGTTTCTAGAAGATATTTGAAAGACTTAAGGCTGAAGAAAGGAAGTTCGCGTAATAAACATAGGAGGTTTGCTGAAAGCGGTTCAAAGACTTAACCATGAGGCAAAAGTTCGCGTAGCGAACTCAGGCGGCCAAAACTGCTATAAATAGAGGAGAAACACAGTTCAGAAGGGAGATTCCATTTTTAACTCTTGTAATACAATATACTCTTGTAACAAAAGTAGGAATAGAAGAGGTTTTAAGTAGAAAAGGGTTGGATATACATTGAGAGTCGGGAAATCATCGTTTATGTCGTTCCAACTCAATTCTTCCATTGATCATTAAGCTACCATGGGTAGCTAAATCCCTATCTTGTTGGGAGTGGTCGTTGTTCACCAAAACAAGATGTATTTCATTTGATCATGGCATTATATATAAATTATGTTTGAATCGTGATTGTTATTATCTTTTTTTACCCTTTATTACATGGATTGAATTGATATTGACAATACGATTCTAATCTCGATCCAAGATAACAACTATTAAATTCTAAATGATAGATATATATTTAGATTTAATATTTACTAAAAGTATCAGATCTTATTGCTACCTTATTGTTTAATAGGCTGAGAAATCGTCGATTAAACCATAAGGTAAGAAATCTCAACAAAGTTTAGACATGAACTTTGCTTGTGTGTGATACGTGATGATCTTGAAACATTCATAACTTGTGTATAATTGATCTGAGATATACATATTGAATCAGTGGATGAAAACCAATTCCCAACAAGTCTATTCCTCTGACACTTATCTATCATTATTTACGCATTTTTATTTTCCGTACTTTAAACCAAACAATCTTGAAACTTTATGCTTAGAATTATAGAAGTTGTTGAACAGTTTTAATATCGCCCCAATCCCTGTGGATACGATAAACACAATACTTACATTTGATTTTTCTCAACATCAAATTGGCGCCATAGCCGGGGATTGGCGTTTAAGATATTAAAATATCATAATAGTTTTAAACTTCTAAGTTGTGTAAATTTGTTATATATTGTATATATTTGTTTTTCGCAATGTTTGTTCCAGTGTGTGCTTAGGTGTGAACTTTTTGTTTATGCTTCAAAGCATGGCAACTCTTCATGGAAATCATCAGGTTCTCACCCAATCAATGGAAGCATTAACCAAGAAATTATCCAATATTCCACAACAAGTAGCCTTTTGTGAGCTTTGTACAGGTGACCATCAAACTGGATTTTGTCCTCCAATTAATGAAGAAATTAATTATTTGGGAGACAATCAGAATCCATACCAAAGTTGTACTCAGCCTGACAATTTCTCAAAAATAGAAGACACATTGAAACAGTTTATGCAGCTGTCCATGGAAAACCAGAAAAATGCGGATGCTTCAATCAGAAAATATGAAATGCAAGTAGGACACATAGCAAAACAGCTGGCTGAACAACAAAAAGGAACCTTCACCAATAACACTCAAAATAATCCAATAGAAACTAACATTCCAATCACAACAAATAGTGGTGGAGCGGTTAAAACGAAAGTTAGGGAGAGTGTGGAAAAGGAGAAAGTTGTTAGTGAAAATCGAGAAGAAAAAGAAAAGATTAAGAAAAAGGACAAAGAAAACAATGATGATCCTGAAAGCATTACATTACCAGTTATCATTGAAAATAGAAAATGGATAAAACTTTGATTGACCTTGATTCAAGCACCAGTCTTCTTCCGCTGTCCTTCCTTGAAAAGACCGGTAATCTGGATATAGAGCCTACAACAATGTTAGACAACAAGGAAGATCATTCAAACACTAAAACTCCTGATGGAATAGGCCTAGAATTAAACAGCATAAATACCAAAGTAAGGCAAAATGACGATGCTTTGAAGAATTCATATAAACCACCCTAACACAAGCGTCGAGCTAATGACGTTAAACAAGCACTTGTTGGGAAGTAACCTAACCTGTTACATCTTTATTTTCTTTTCTCCATAATTAATTGAATTAGTAAGAATAAAATAACATGGCATGGCACAATTGAAATTTTACAAAAAAACTAAATTCTGCAGAGTTCGCTAAGCGAAGCCCTGTTTCGCTAAGCGAAAATAGCAGAATCAGCAAAAATGCCAATAATGCCATTTTCTTCACTTTAAGTTTTTTGTGTCTTTTTATTAGTTATTAGTTGTATGTGTCATATGACCAATCCATAATGTTTTGCTTGAAAATTTGTCCTCCGAAATAAGATGTAAAGGCAAGGAGTTGAAGATCAAATTCACATGAATCAACAAAGGTACAATGCTAAAGATACAAACTTTTTAAAGGATTACACATACCAAGGTACTTGTTTATTGCTTTCTTAAAGTTTAGCATGCATATGACATGAGTAACATGCATAAAGTCAATTCATTCAATCATATGCAATAACATGTTTTCATGATGAATCACTTGATTCGAAAAACCAAAAAAAGTGAGGTAACCTTCCATTGTTCACCGTATGCTTAGGAGACTGACAAATTCTTGTTTTAACTCGTTTAATTCATGATTAATTTTGCATTTATGTTGATATTTGTGGAGACATAGAAAGGATCAAGGCAATTATTTGAAATTGAGCATAACTACTAAAACCAAATATAGCCTCATTATCCCTTGTGAGTGAGTGATCATTTGCAAACCCTTTTGAGCCATATGACAATGAGTCCATCATTTATGAACTCAACAATACATTGAGTAAACCACTTAATGGATATTGTTCTATATCTTTGAAAATCATAAAAGTTCATATATGATATATTCTACTTTTCCTTGAATAAAACCTTGAAACCATTAAATATCCTTTTGCCAAATCTTAAAGAAGCATTCAAAGAAAATGTGAGGTTTTGTTAAAGTTGGGGAGGAAAAGAAAAAGGTCTTTTTCAAGAAAAAAATAGAAAAGATGAAAGAAAATAAAAATGAAAAAAGAAAGGGAAATGAATACCAAAGAATAATGTTCAAAAGAAAGAAACTAGAAAGGTAGGTTGAGTAATATATGTAAAAAGAATCTCAACTTATGAATGCTCTTCTAAAAAGAAAAATCAAAAACCTTTTTGTTTCCATTAGCCATTGGAAAAACACTTCATTGGTACCTTGGCCACATTACAACCATAAGAAAACCTTAGAGATCTTTGTCTTTGCATATCTGTGGACCTCCGATTTTTTTAATCCCGGGCCATACCTCTGTTCTGGAGAGATACGTGAACTGACTCTTTTTTATCGCTTAATGCTTTTGCATTTTTGAAAATTCACAGAGTCGCCACCGACCTTTTATTTTATCCAATTAAGGAAAGGTTTATAAAAGAAACAGAAAAAAGACCTTTAAGAAATTCTGGGTAAGGGGGTAGGTTATACAAAGGGAAGGTGTTAGCACCCTTTGTATCCATGGTTATCCATGGGCTCTTAAGTTTGCTTAGCTCACTTGTTTTTCGATCACTTTTCAATTGCTCTGAAATTGCTCATATGTGGTTTCAAATACCTTTGTAATTTGAATTTTGTAATGATCTGTGTGTGGATGTATACAAAATGCTTGTTTATCTTTCGAAAGATGTTTTGAAAAGAACGTTAACTTTGTAATAATCCGTGTTTGGATGTATACAAAGTATTGTCTTTTTTGAAAGTTTTGTTTTGAAAAACAACAGTGTATGAGAATTTTGTTTGTTTTGATTTGAGCAAGCAAACTAGGAGGTCTACCTTGAGTTGTAAGGTCTTTATCCTATTTCCTTTAAAAATCTATCCTTTCACCGGATATAAACGCAAGGTTCGATTTTGTACTCGAAACAGTGGAATTTTGACTTTGATTTTGAAAAGAATGAGAAGGGATTTACCTTAAGAGGTGCAAGTGTGATTGTGATTGGATTCAGATATTTTATCTTTGAAGTTAGTGATCTAACGGTTCAATTTTGTCTTTGACATACACGCAGTTTATATTTGCTGGAAATTAAAATGCGGAAATGTAAAGTGCGGAAAGTAAATCTACGCTATTACATCAATTGTGCAGGAAATGTAAACTAGCCTATTTACATGAATTTGACATCCTATACATTTATCTAGGAATTTAAATTGCAAGAAAAATAAAAGGCATGTTTTTGGATTTTTTATGATTGATTTTAATTATAATTAATGCATGATTAATTAAATTAAAATGAAGAAAAAAGATGAAAATAGATTTAAACCTAGAAATTAAGTTTAAAATATGTACAAAACATTTGTTAATTAATTTTAAAACAAAACTAATTTTTTTGGAATTTTTGGAATTGATTTGAAATTGATTTAAGTTAATTAAAACATAATTATACAAATAATTATACAAATAATTAAAACTTAAAAAAGAAAATTATTCAAAATATGTACAAAATTAGTTTATAATATATAAACAATATTTAACATTAAGAACAATTTTTTTTATGATTTTTTGATTGGTTAGAATAATTAAAAAGCAAATATATAAATATATACTAATTAATTATGCAAAATATTGAAATTTTGAAGAAAAATAAAATATTTTTATTTCAGAAAATAATATATTATTTTAGAAGTCTAAAAATATTTTTTGTGTATTTTTTGGATTTTTAAAACTATTTTAAATTAATTTAACAAAGAAATTAAAATAAAAAATAGAAAATAAAAGGATACTGATCAGGTGTGGTTGGATTGAGAGTCCATGGTAAGGACTACTTTGTCTGGCGCGTTGGATGAGCTGGCAAGTGGATCAGAAGGCCCAGATGGTGAGGGACCATAGCACATGGAACACCTGCAAAACACTGAATCCTAGGTCAGTTTAAAAAAAAACACGCGCGCGCCTCCCAGCCAATCAGAGGACGCCACGCATCATCTTCAACCTTCAGATGGGCTTTTACACCATTCATTTGCAGGTGGTGTAAAAACTCCAATCTTTTACACCTGTTAATAATAGCGAATACAAGTAAACATGAGTATAAATTTGGCGCGATGCCATGGTTAAGTTCGTCTTGTTCATGCGATTTTAATGGTGCTATTTAGAACTTCTAATTTTGCCTATTTCAGAAAGCCCTAAATTTTAGGTTATGAACCCTAAAATGGTAACTTCGTGTGTAAGCGTCTAAAACTTAATTAAAGTTCCAGAAATGATCTACACACCACACCAAGTCCAAATATATGTCTACATCGTGCTAGATATGCTTGTGTTATGAGATACAAGTCAGTTTTAGTTTGGACAAATCGTGACCTGTGTAGCTCGATTCAGTGATGTTTAAGACTTGCAATTGATTGGAATAGTTTCAGTGAAGCTCAGAGATGATGTTTGAATGCTTAGTTTGTATTGAAATGGACTGAAATTAAAAACTCGAATTTGAATTTTCTTTGAATTTTTTTCAAGTGGTTACAAGTGTATATGGGCAAGGCTTTGTTTCTGATTCCTCTCCTGTTTGTTACTGAAGCATGCTAGCCTATTTATAAGCATTGAGTGCTTAGAATTGAAGCTAAGAAGCAACTAGTTGCCTTTGTGGAATTCTTGCATTTTTTATATTAAAAAAGCTTTGAATTATTGACCAAGTCTTCTTGTCTTCAATGCACCTGCCTTGCTCTTCAATTCTCTGCAGAAAGATGAAGATTCCTTGGGTGAGTCATGCTTGGAAATCAAGCTACCCATTATCCATCCATTTTCCTTTTAATTTAATCTTAAAATAAGATAAAATTATGCCAAAAATGGATAAAAAAGGTGTGGGCCTTGTCTTGGTCGTGGGAGGCCCATAATAACATGGCAAAGATGTTTGAATCATGAAAACTTGGCCCCATTTGGAAAAAATACATTTTTGAGCAATGTTGATTTCATGCATTTTCCCAAAATTTAGCCAACTTCAACAAGGTGTAGATCCCTCAATTTTTGTCATATGAATGAGATCTTGCACTTTTTGGAAACCTCAAAGAGTCCTCTAACCAATGCCTTTGGTCTCATGTCAAAATGATTTTTGAAGCTCCTTGTGTGTCCTTTTGAAAAAAGTGTCTTTTTGTTGACTTTGAAAATGACCTGTAATGTCTTTGATCATATTTTTCAAATGGTGAATCCAATGACCATGGGATCAATGGCATTTGAAAGATAATTGAATTTCCTTCAAAACAAGCTTTGGTTTGAATTTTTTGGATGAAGGATGAGAGAGTTATGATCAGTCAAAGTTGAGTTGACTTTTCAGGCAAAAACCCTAATTTTGAATCTTAGGGTTTTGTTGATTTTTGATCTTTCCTTGATGAATTATGATCATCCAATGATCAAATGATGAATCCTTTGACAAAATATGGACTTTGACAAAAAATTTCATTTTTGACTGTCTGTTGACTTTTTTGGTCAAACGGGTCGTCTGTTGACTGTTTGAGCTGCTGACGGTGCGTCTGAGTGAATTGAAGTTTGAAAATTTGTATGATGGTACTTTGAGATATATGGATTTGTATGAAATCCATTTGAGCTCTCAAAACTTGTTTCTCCTGTAAAAACAAGAAAACCCTAGTCAGGGACTGTTTATGTAGGAGACAGTTAAGCGTACCTGATTTTTGTGCAGTGTTGAGTCTCTGCTAATCGCGTGATATTCAGAAGACTTCTAGAACAAAAATCTTGGAATTTTGAATTGTGAAAGATTGATTTGATTGATGGTACAAAACACTGAGAATTGTACTGCCAGCAGTTTGGCTGTCAACTGATTGTTCCGGTATTGACGTAGCAGTTAGAGTGAAAAATCAACAGTCAAAGTTAATTTTCTTTTTTGTTGTTTTTGTTTTTGTTTTATGTGAAAAATGAAAGTTTATTTACATGACTTGTTAAAAAAACATAGACATAATAAATAACTAATATTTACGGTATGCGGGCAAAATTACCGATAATAACCCTGTTACCAGTACAGTCTGAGTTTCCTGATTCTGCGCCTGCAAAAAGATTTAACTCTGTACCAATTGTGTCAGTACTATTTATATGTAAATAAATAAATAGCATGTGTGAAGTAATAAACAGTATTTGGCGTTTGCGTAAGAATAAATTCAACTGCAAGCCAAATTACTGTATAAGAAAAATTCTAAAAACTAAGTATTTCATATGTCAGGATATTTGTTGAAATAAAAATCCATGATTATATGAGACTCTTAATTTTCAGATTGGAGTTTTCTTGAAAAATAATGTGGGCAAATTTTGGGGTATAACACAAACCCTTTAATTACTCCTTCAATTCACTCAACTCTGACACTAACGTCCAGCGCGACACCAACGCACAAGTCTGGTCCCAAGGACAAGCGTAACCGCAAACTTCATCTCTTTCCAACATCATCTTGTTACAAATAATTCTATTAAAGCTGCTGGAACCATTTTTTAAATAAATATCATCTCATTAACTTTCCAACGCTTCAAAACGGGACTCGAATCGGATACCCAGAACTCCAGTTATGAATTTTTGAAGTTTCACAAAAATTCTGCAATTTCCTGCGTTTTGCTTACAGAAATTTCACTCCAAAACCTTTTTTTCTTCAACTTAAACATATTCCAAACAACTCTTAACATATCTCCTCACTCCCAAACTTTTTATAACTCGAGAGACACATTCTTTCACCGAAATTCAGTTTTCGAAACACCAAGACAACAATCCTCTTTGCAAACTTGCAACTGAACCACATCCGAGAAGCAAAGCTTCTCCCCCACTTCGCTCAAACTAATTCCTGCAACAACCAGAAAGCAACAAGTACGGACAGTGTTTCACACACTTGTCGCGTACAGAGGAATAAACAACATTAGACAACTTGGTCGGACGGACCGACCTGCTCTGATACCACTGTAACGCCCCAGACTTTTTCTCTTCTAATTAACCTAATCCTTATCTTAACTTAATTTCATTAAACCTATTGGGCCTAACATTCACACTCCACCTTTTACTACCACCATCACTTAGTTAATTCCATATAACAAATCTAGTATTTCTTCAATACTATTTCTACAACTTAATCAATTAATTAATCGACTAATTAATCATAAAACCCATGTCAAAAATTATCAACACTCCACAAATTCAACAATTAAATTTGAAATAATTTGAAAGTATTTAATTAAATAATTAATTAAATATCGGGTGTTACACTAACTGTGAGTTGTAACACCCCGATATCCGCTACACGCATCAACCGTGTTGGCCAACCGAGCATGTTACCAGCTTAATCAATACTCCCCCCTAAGTCCGCTTACCGGCTGCCCAGTAAATATTATTTTTGCCTCCCGCAGGAATCGAACCACGTAACTAGGGGTTATAAGTACGTATTCATAGCAATTCCTGCTACAACTTGAGCTATTTTAATGTAACACCCCGATATCCGCTACACGCATCAACCGTGTCGGCCAACCAAGCATGTTACCAACTTAATCAATACTCCCCCTTAAGTCCGCTTACCGGCTTCCTAGGAAATATTGTTTTCTGCCTCCCGCAGGAATCGAACCACGTACTTAGGGGTTAAGTACGTATTCATAGCAATTCCTGCTACCACTTGAGCTAGTAGCTCAATTGGTAGCAGGAATTGCTATGAATACGTACTTAACCCCTAGGTACGTGGTTTGATTCCTGCGGGAGGCAAAACAATATTTCTTGGGCAGCCGGTAAGCGGACTTAGGGGGAGTATTGATTAAGCTAGTAACAAGCGAAAATCCAGGGTGTTACATGGGTTATTGCGTAGGAGGGAGAGTAGTCCGGCTTATTCTTGCATAGTTCTTGGGCATTTGAAAGTCAGGTGAATCAAAATATGATGGGCAAATTTTAGGGTATGACAGCTGCCCCTGTTCAATTTTCTTAAACTTGAGGATGTAGATTGGCTTGTGTGCCAATAGGAGTCTGAAGGTTGAAGAGGATTGAACACTAGAATACCCAGAAATTTGCACTTGTTGGTGCAGGAAGTAATGTTGGAGATGGGCTTATAGATGCCATCCAGTTATTGACGGAGTGTTGTCAGAGATAGACTTAAGGATGCCATACAAATGTTTGACAAGATGTTTGTCTAAAGCAGATGCTTTTCAGATTTGGATCATATGCATTGATTGTATCTGAAGGAGAGATTCATCAAAATGAAGTAATGTCTTACATAAGACTACCTGGAGAGGTTCCTGAATAGGGTAGATCATTGATTGATGTTGATAACACGATTTTATATCGTATATTTAGCTTAAAATTCATAGGTATTATTAGCATTTTCTTTTAATTATATTGTTTTATTATGATATTATGCGGGTATTTGCGATGTTTCAGGTTTTACGTTCGTATTGAGACTATTTGTGGAAAGGAGAAGAAATGGAGCTAAATTCACTACTATTTATGCTTAAAAGATGAAAAAGAAGTGTTGAAGAAATAAAGGGGGTGCAAAAGGAGACCCAAAAGCCCAAAGAGAGAGACCAGCCCACAAAGGAGCTGGAAAAAACCTAAAGAGTACGTGGAGACGCCCGTCTCCAACGTCTCTCTGCCACGTCACACAATGGAGGCGCCCGTCTCCAACCGTTCCTATATTTTCTCCACTTGAGACGCACGTCTCAAGTCATTCACCTGGTCTCCCCAAAAAAGTGGAGACGCACGTCTCCCAAGTCCAAGTCAGAAGCCCTATTTTCACCCAACGCAACTGCAAAGCCTCAGCTATAAAAGGAGACTGATACCTCAGTTCTCCAGAGTCGGAATTTCTGCTAACGAAGTGCTACCAATTTTATTCTTCAAGCATTTTAATTCCTTCCGCATTTCATTTAATTGCTTTCTTTTTCTCACAACAATTTCTACACCGGAAATTGTTGTGAACCTTTCATAGATCTAGCCTTACGTTAGATTTATTTTTACATTCCTTGCCTTTAAATTTTACGCCTAATAATTTCTGATGAACGATCCAGCCAACCTGTGGTTGAAGTTCGAGTACTCCAAGATTCAATTTCATTTCAGATTAATTTTATTCAACTTTATTATTTACCGCCTTCATTTATATTTATTTTGCATGATATATTGTATGCCATTTAATATGCCTTTTATTATGAACCAAACAAATTTATGCATGTTTAACCGTATCAATATGTCTGGCTAATTAATTAAGATATCGGTATGTAAAGTAAGTTAACCGTGGGATCCGAAATAAATTGGCTTAATTATGTTTTATTAAATATCACTTGTTTTTGGTTTTTATGTCTAATTTAGTTAGTAGTGTCTTAAAATCAATAGAGCGAAAGTTTGAGGTTATAAGGCAGTCAAAGGTTAAAATCAATAGAGCGAAATTTTGAGATCTTTAACTGGATAATAGACATAAGGCATTAGTAGTTTTAAGGATGGCGAAAGCGTATTAAAACTATTTGGAAACTATTTACTTTCAAAAAGTGTTTTTAAACCCGACGCGGGATGGCGAAAGCGTACGTTAGGGAATACTAGCATGAACCGAGTCAACAGAGCGAGAGTTTGAGACTAGGGGATTTATGTAGATAACAACTTCATAAAACAAGCATTTTATTAACTATGTTGTTTTCAAAGAGCTTTTCTAAATCTAATGGGATGGCAAGAGCGTGCATTACGAGTTAGGATAGTAGTCTAAATCAACAGAGCGAGAGTTTGAGAGGAGGACTTTTAATCAATAGAATTAATAAAGATTTTTAATTGGATTAATACATTAGCCAATGGACCTTCGAATCACCTAAGTTAAACGAAATACATACTGATATCCGCTTATTATTATATCTCTTCGATTTTACAATCACATTCCCTTTAGAAACAATCAAAATATTAGTAGCCTTAGCTTTACATAGTAACCTTAGATAACGGTAGATCGATTCATAGTCCCTGTGGATTTGATATCTTTTAAAACTACACGACACGACTGTGCACTTGCAGTCATCAGATTTATAGACACGTAAAGTCGCGATCAAGTTTTTGGCGCCGTTGCCGGGGGACTATTCAAGTCGATATCGTAACTCACTGTTACACCGTAGAGACTAGGGCAAATTCTTTCCTTTCTTTTTGAACGATTGTATGCCAAGTACTCGTTCACAAGGAGGGGATTTAATACAACGAATCAACGAGATCGAATGTTTTGTTAACGTAAGACGTCGAGCTTGCAATCTTCTCGAAGTAACACCAATTTTGATTACTCAGGAATTGATCTTTATTGATCAAATCAATCAAATTACCCCGAAGTTAGAGATGGCTGCCCCTCGTCCTCTTAGAGACTATGCCGCTCCTTCATGAGCCAAACCGCACTCAAGCATCGCACCACCTGCGATTGAGGCAAACAATTTCGAACTGAAACCTTCATTGGTACAAGCTGTCCAACAGAACCAATTCTCTGGAAGCCCTGCAGACGATCCTAATCTCCATTTATCCGTGTTCGTGCAATATGCCGACACTATCAAAGCTAACAACGTTAGCCCCGAAGCTAATCGATTACGCCTTTTTCCCTTCTCCCCGAGAGATAGAGCTAGGGCGTAGCTTCAGTCCCTGCCTTCTAATTCCATAACTACATGGGACGAACTAAAAAGAGTATTCTTAGCTAGATATTTCCTGCCTAGCAAAACTGTTATGCTAAGAGGGCAAATCAACGGATTTACCCAAAAAAGATAACGAGTCACTCTTCGAAGCTTGGGAGCGATACAATGACATGCTTAGACTATGCCCTCATCATGGACTCGAACCATGGCTGATCATCCATACTTTCCATGGTGGTCTACTTTATAACACTAAAATGACTATAGATGTCGCTGCTGGCAGAGCTCTAATGGACAAACCCCATGATGAAGCATACAACCTCATAGAAAACATGGCACAAAACCATTATCAATGGGGAGGAGAACGAGCTGCTCTAGAGAAAACTCAAACCAAAGGAGGAATGTACGAAGTAAGTGGTATAGACCGCGTTAACGCTAAAGTAGACGCTTTAACTCAAAAGATCGAGGACTTAACCATCACTCCTTCAGCCACCGCGACTGTTGTAGCACCTAACTACGAGATTTGTGGATTAACTGGACATGTTGTTGCCGAATGTCAACTCTTGACTGGTATTCCATCTGATCAAGTAAACTACGCTCAAGGAAACCCTTACTCTAACACGTACAACCCTGGATGGAAGAACCATCCAAACTTTTCATACAAGAACAACAATGCGTTGTACGCGCCTGGACAAGCACCTGCTGTCCCACCTGGTTATCAAAAAGCGCCTGTAGCTGCTCAAAACGCCCCTAGGAAGTCAAATCTAGAAATCATGATGGAAAACTTCATAGCTTTCCAACAACAAACCAACAAAGACTTCCTAAATCAAAATATTCATAATAGTGAGCAACTAAAACAATTATCAAACAAAGTAGATGCTTTAGCTACACATAACAAGATGCTAGAGACACAAATCTCACAAGTGGCTAAACAACAAGCACCTATTGCTGCCCCTGCTGGCACGTTTCCTGCTCAACCACAACCTAACCCTAAAGGACATGCGAACGCGATTACACTGCAAAGTGGAACGAACTACGATGGACCTATCGAACCTAGAACTCAAAACGTACCCATGTCACAACAAGAGCCAAAGGAAACAAAAAAGACATCAACTGATGATCAAACTGCTAAAAACAAATGAAAATGACACCGAAGTGGAGCCTGAAAAATAAAAACCTTATGTTCCACCACCACCATATAGGCCACCAATTCCTTACCCTCAGAGATCAGCTAAATCTAAAACCAAAGCGCAATTTAAAAGATTTGTAGAACTTCTGAAACAATTAAACATAACCATACCTTTCACAGAAGCTATAACTCAGATGCCTTCGTATGCTAATTCTTAAAAGAAATTCTATCAAACAAAAAGAAACTCGAGGATAACGAGACTGTAACACTTACCGCTAAATGTAGCGCTATCATTCAAAACAACATGCCTCCCAAACTAAAAGATCCTGGTAGTTTTTCCATACCCTGTGTAATAGGAAAGACTATTATAGAAAAAGCCTTGTGCGACTTAGGAGCCAGTGTTAGTTTGATGCCCCTTTCAACTTATAAGAAACTAAATCTAGGTGAGCTTAAAACAACGAGAATGTCTCTTCAACTAGCTGACCGTTCAGTTAAATACCATGTAGGAATGTTGGAAAATATCCCTGTGCATGTAGGTTAATTGTACATCCCAACTGACTTCATCATAATTGATATCCAAGAAGATTCTAACATCCCAATCATATTAGGAAGACCATTCTTAGCAACTGTTGGTGCAATTATAGACGTTAAACGAGGAAAGCTTACCTTCGAAGTCGGAGAAGAGAAGATTGAATTCATTCTTTCTTAATTCCTGAAAGCACCTTCTATAGTTGATACATTCTGTTCTGCTGACATCCTCGATGAGTGTGTAAATGAAATAAAATCCGAACCACATAAGGAAACCGAGATCCTAAGAAATCCTATACCGCCTATTCTTGAAGACGACAACTGGCGTGAGGAATATCAAGATAACCACCTAAGTAAATGTCTAGCATTAACTCCTGATCCTATACCTGGACCAAAGAAACCTACTATAGAACTTAAAACACTACCTACTGACCTAAGGTACGAATTCCTAGACGAAGAACTTAACCGACCTGTCATAGTTAATGTCGATTTAGGATAAACCGAAATCGAAAAACTACTCACTGTCCTAAGAAAATACCCAACTGCTCTAGGATATAACATATCAGATCTGAAAGGAATAAGTCCTTCTCTCTGTATGCACCGCATTATGCTCAAAGAAGATTGCAAAACCTCTAGAGAGCATCAGAGGAGAATCAATCCCATCATGAGCGATGTTGTTAAAAAGGAAATTCAAAAACTATTAGAAGCCGGAATCATATATCCTATATCTGATAGTAAATGGGTTAGTCCTGTTCATGTCGTACCTAAGAAAGGAGGAGTCACCGTAATCACTAACGCAAAAGGCGAATCTGTAGCACAACGGACCCAAACTGGATGGAGAATGTGCATCGATTATAGGAAGTTAAACAAAGCCACTCGCAAAGATCATTTCCCTTTACCGTTCATAGATCAAATGCTCGAGCGCTTGGCCAAACACTCACATTTCTGTTATCTAGATGGATACTCTGGATTTTTCCAAATTCCTATTCACCCTGACGACCAATAAAAGACCACATTTACATGTCCTTATGGTACGTTCGCTTATAGACGAATGCCTTTCGGACTTTGCAATGCACCCGCAACCTTCCAGAGATGCATGATGGCAATATTTGCCGATTTCCTGGATGGGATAATGGAAGTCTTTATGGACGACTTCTCTGTCTGTGGAGAAAGTTTTGAAGCATGTTTAGCAAACCTTGAATTAGTGCTCAAATGATGTGTAAGCGTCAACCTAGTACTCAATTGGGAAAAATGCCACTTCATGGTTCGACAAGGAATCGTACTTGGACACAATGTGTCCGATAGAGGAATCGAAGTGGATAAGGCAAAAAATTGATATCATTGAAAACCTTCAACCTCCCAAAACCGTTAGAGAAATAAGAAGCTTTCTAGGACATGCCGGATTTTACCGACGTTTTATTAAAGTTTTCTCTAAAATAACCAAGCCCTTAACTGAGTTACTAATGAAAGATGCTGAATTCATCTTTAACGAAAAATGCGCTGAAGCGTTTCAAAAACTTAAACAAGCATTAATCTCTGCGCTGATTATGCAACCTCCCGACTGGAGTGAACCTTTCGAAATAATGTGCGACGCAAGCGATTATGCTATAGGAGCTGTTTTAGGCCAACAAAAAGATAAGAAACTCCATGTCATATACTATGCGAGTAGAACCCTAGACGAAGCTCAAATGAATTACGCCACGACAGAAAAGGAACTATTAGCTGTTGTTTTCGCGTTAGACAAATTCCGTTCCTACTTGGTAGGAGCCAAAATCATCATATACACTGACCATGCTGCTATTAGGTACCTTCTAACTAAGAAAGACGCCAAGCCTAGATTATTAAGATGGATCATTTTATTACAAGAATTCGATTTAGAAATTAAAGATAAAAAGGGAACCGAAAATGTTGTAGCCGATCATCTTTCTCGACTCGAAAATCTGAAACCCGAACAAGTACCAATCGATGACGATTTCCCTTACAAAAGACTCATCGCTCAGTTGGAAGCTAACGAGATAGAACCATATTATCCAACCATTGAATCCAACAACTTCGTAGAAGTGGCTTTAGCTCGCTCTGCCACACCTTGGTACGCAGCTTTCGTAAACTACCTAGCCGCTAATGTTCTCCCGCCTGATCTAACATACCAACTGTAATTGCAATCTTCTCAAGCATATTTTGTTTTGATGAAGACAATGTGGACATCAAGCTTTCATAAAAGGATGTGCAAAAAGTATTTCAAATCTTAAAGCAAATATACATCATTTCAAAGTCTTGAAGAAATTGTGAAGATTCAAAACCGAGCTAAAGCGTCAAAGGTATAAACAATACTCACTTTGACATATAATTGTTTACAAATACATTTCCATGCATATCATAAACATACTACAAGTTTCTTTTTTTAAAAAGTTCATTTAAAACCTTTTTCAAAAGTAAAATCTCAAAATAAGGTTTTAGGAACCGGGTTGTCTCTATGGGGGAACCGGTTCCCAGCATTCTGCATTTTCTCAATTCTGTGTTTTACTACTGGGAACCGGGTTGTCCCTAGGCGGGAACCGGTTCCCAAGTTCAAAATTCAAATAATTCTGCTGTAACGTTCAGCAGGAACCGGGTTGTCCCAGGCAGGAACTGGTTCCTACTGAACTAGTGTGTTTTTCCATTGCATGATTTCATTCAAACGAAATTGTTTTCTTACCACTTGATCATTATATTGTTTCATGGAAAAACAACCTTTAAAAGAGGTGTTTAACACATTATAAATACTACATCTTTCATAATCATAAAACACCTTCTTTATTAACAATTCATAAACTATATATTCTTCATCTTTCAATATTTCCAAGTGTTCATCAAATCATCATTTTCAAGTGAAACTTTTTATACACATTTTCATAGAGAAATTATTCAAAGTTTCATGCATACATTGTGAACACTTATATTCATTTTGAGAATTGTTTACTTGAAGAAGAAGATAAATCCAAGATTGATATTGCTCTCCATACTTCATCTAAAAACTCTTGTATAAATTCAAAGAATATTGTTTCCTTACTATCCAGGATTGTTGGAAGTAAGTGGTGTGTTTGAAGAGGATTGTTCTTCATTCACATTAGTGTTGATTGATCTTAAAGGTGTTAAGAACCTTTGATCACCCTATAGGTTAGATAGTAAGCATAGGCTTGTACAATCATTCTAACTATAGTGAAATCTCTTTCGTGTTTGAAAGGGGACTGGAGTACTCTCAGATTGTGAGGGGAACCAGTATATATCGTTGTGTTATATACCTTTCCGCATTTTACCACTTTCATCACCATTACCAAGAAAAAGATAAAAACCATCCAAAACCTTCAAACACTTAAACAAAAATTGTTAGAAGTATTCTCATTAAACCGATTAAGTTTTGAAAACCTAATTCACCCCCCCCCCTCTTAGGCATATCTGATACTTACATTTGGCATCAGAGCAAGTTATAGGTAACTTGTTCCTAAAGATCCAAAATGGCTTCCGCAAATCTGGTTTTCAAAGATGGTGGTTCTAACAACAAGCCTCCATTGTTTTGTGGTGAATATTTTGACTTTTGGAAAATCCGAATGAAGGCTCATCTAGAAGCACAAGGAGAAGAAGTTTGGGAGGCTGTCCTACAAGGTCCTCATGTCCCTATAACGGTCGTTAATGGTGTTGGATCGGAGAAACCTAAAGCGTCATGGGATGATAATGATAGAAAAAGGGTTCTTGCTGACAAAAAGGCGGTCAATCTTCTTCAAGGTGCTCTTAGTATGGATGAATTTTTCCGAGTATCGGCATGTACAACATCAAAGGAAATATGGGATACTCTTGTAGAAACTCATGAAGGTACCACTGAAGTTAAAAGATCAAGATTGAATACTCTAAGTCAAGAGTACGAACTGTTCAGAATTGAATCCCGGAGAAACTATTCTCGATTTGCAAAAACGATTCGTACATTTGACAAATCACTTGAAGGCACTTGGTAAGACCCTTACTACCGAAGAACTTAATCTTAAAGTGCTCAGATCTTTGACAAGGGAGTGGCAACCAAAAGTGACGGCGATATCCGAAAAGAAAAATCTGTCAAAATTAACTTCCGCAACATTATTTGGAAAGCTTCAAGAATATGAAACAGAACTTGGAAGATTGGAAAAACATGAGAACTTAGAGAAGAAATCCAAAGGCATTGCACTAAAGGTAGATTCAAAGGAAAGCCAAATGAAAGATGCATCAGATGAAGATGAAAACTTCTTGCTTCTTGTAAAAAGGTTAGGAAAATTCTTTGGTAATAAAAATAATATTGATAATGCTAACTATGTCAAAAGAAAGAAATTCTCAAAGCATAAGGATAAAGAAGCATCCACTTCATCACAAGAAGTTACATGCTATGAATGTGGGAAACAAGGACACATAAATCCGGAATGTCCAAAGCTTTCGAAGAAGAATGGATTCAAAGGCAAAAAGGAGTTCAAAAATAAAAAAGCCTACATATCATGGGAAGATAATGAAGTAAGTTCCTCATCAGACTCCGATAGTGATGAAAGTGCAAACCTAGCACTAATGGCATCACACCACTCAGACGATGAAGAAGGCGAGGTTAGTTATGATGATTCTCTTTTTGATAATGGTGCACAAGGTGCAATAGATGAATTATTAAAAGAATGCAAAATTCTCTATAAAACTATCTCATCTCAAAAGAAAATAATATCATCTTTAGAAGAGAAGGTTAAGATAATTGAAGAAGAACATAAAGATGACAAAGAAAAAATGATTAGTGTTCAAGAAGATAATGTTGCAAGCAAGAATTGTGAATCACTTTCCTTCCAAATTGTCCAATTAAAACGTGTTTTAGAAAGATATGAAAAGGCGCAAATTAGATTGGAAAATGTTATTAGCACACAAAGATACTCCAATGATAAAAGCGGACTTGGCTTTTCTAAATTTGATAAACCAAGTTCCAACAAGACTATCTTTGTCAAGGCTAGTAACCAACCAATTCAAGAGAAAGTGAAAAAGGCTAAAGTAATGCAACATTATCCTAAAAGGAAGAACTTTGTTAAGAAGAAATCTTATCCTCCTAGATATAGAAGTAACTTTGAACCTACTTGTTTTTATTGTGGTATTATTGGTCACACACCCAATGCTTGTTATGTAAGAAACTTTAGTGTACCTAGTGGACATTATGTATGGGTGAAGAAAGGAACTAACTATGATGGACCCAAAGCCACTTGGGTACCTAACAAAACTTAATTTATTTTGTAGGCATGCTTGAAGACCACTTCAAACCTATGGTATCTAGATAGTGGTTGTTCAAAGCATATGACGGGAGATCTAAACCAATTTTCAGATCTAAGGCTAAAGGCCAAGGGTTTTGTCACTTATGGAGACAACAATAAGGGAAGAATTCTTGGCAAAGGCAAAGTTGGTGCACCACCTTTCACATCCATTGAAGATGTTCTTTATGTTGAAGGACTAAAGCATAATCTTCTTAGTATTAGCCAACTTTGTGACAAAGGCTTCAAGATCAAATTCACTAAGGAGGAATGCTTGATCATCGATGAAAGTCACCAATGAGGTAAAACTCAAAGGTACAAGAATTAATAACATTTTTATGATTTCTTTAAATGATTTATCTTTGAAAGTAAAATGTCTTTTGGTAAACAATAATGAATCATGGCTATGGCATAAAAGAGCAGCCCATATTCATATGGATCATTTAAATAAGTTAACCAAACATGATCTTGTTATTGGCTTACCTAAGATAAAGTTTGTCAAAGATAAATTATGTGATGCTTGTCAAAAGGGAAAGCAAACCAAATCATCTTTCAAGCCAAAGAATGTGGTGACTACAACAAGACCACTTCAACTATTTCATATGGATTTATTTGGTCCATCAAGGACAAGAAGCTTCGGAGGTAATGTATATGCTTTAGTTATTGTTGATGATTATTCTAGATATTCTTGGACTTTATTTCTTGTGCAGAAAAGTGACGCTTTTAAAGCCTTTAAGAAGTATGCAAAACAAATCCAAAATGAAAAGTCATTAAAGATTGTATCCATTAGAAGTGATCATGGTGGAGAGTTTCAAAATGCATCATTTGAAGAATTTTGTGAAGAACATGGTATCTCTCATAATTTTTCAGCACCAAGAACTCCACAACAAAATGGAGTAGTTGAAAGGAAAAATAGGTTTCTAGTGGAACTTGCAAGAACAATGCTTAGTGATGCAAATCTTCCTAAATACTTTTGAGAGGATGCGGTTAGTACGGCATGTTATGTTGGAAATCGAGTAATCATTAGACCTATCTTAAAGAAGACTCCATTTGAACTCTTCAAAGGAAGAAAGCCAAACATTGCTCACTTTCACATTTTTGGATGCAAGTGCTTTGTTCTCAACAATGACAAAGACAATCTTGGTAAGTTTGATGAGAAATCCGACGAAGGTATATTTCTTGGTTATTCTCTTTCTAGTAAAGCATATAGAATTTATAATAAAAGAACTTTAACTATTGAAGAATCTATGCATGTATCTTTTGATGAGACTAACACCTCTGTGGAGGAAATAGTTGTTTGTGATGATGATGATCCTTTAGATTTACCCCCGGAAGAACTTTCAAATGATACAATTGTGAAGGCACCGGAAGTTCAACAAGAAAGTGTTCAACAAGAAAGTGTACAACAAGAATTAAACACCAATGATCTACCAAAAGAATGGAGAACTCATAGAGATCATCCTATTGATAAAGTTATTGGTGATATTAGCCAAGGAGTTGCAACAAGATTAAATCTCAAAGATGCTTGCTTACACATGGCTTTTGTTTCTTAAATTGAACCTTCCAAAGTTGATGAATCCTTAGGAGATGATCAATGGATAAATGCAATGCAAGAAGAATTAAATCAATTCGAGAGAAATCAAGTTTGGGAACTTGTTCCTAGACCAAGTAATAAAACACATCATAGGTACTCGATGGGTGTTTACGAACAAACTTGATGAGAATGGTATAATTGTTCGAAACAAAGCAAGATTGGTGGCCCAAGGTTACAATCAAGAAGAAGGAATTGACTTCGAAGAAACATTTGCTCCGGTTGCAAGGTTAGAAGCAATTCGTCTCTTACTTGCTTATGCATGTTCATTAAATTTTCAGCTTTATCAAATGGACATCAAGAGCGCATTCTTGAATGGCTACATCAATGAAGAAGTCTATGTAAAACAACCCCCAGGATTTGAAGACTTCAAGAATCCTTCACATGTCTTTAAGTTGAGAAAGGCTCTTTATGGCTTAAAGCAAGCACCTAGAGCATGGTATGATAGACTTAGCAATTTTTTGTGTGAAAAGGGTTTTGAAAAGGGTAAGGTTGACAAAACTTTGTTCATTAAGAAAATCAAAAGTAACACTTTATTGGTTCAAGTCTATGTTGATGATATCATTTTTGGATCGACTAACAAAGAAATGTGTGAGGAATTCTTATTGATGATGCAAGGAGAATTCGAGATGTCTATGATGGGAAAGATGAACTACTTTCTTGGACTACAAATTAAGCAACTCAAAGATGGAATCTTTATCAATCAATCCAAATATTGTAAAGAATATTGAAGAAGTTTGATATGGATAACTGTAAAGCAATGAATACTCCAATGGGCTCCGGTACATATGTTGATCAAGATGAATCCGGTACTCCAATTGATATTACTAAATATCGAGGTATGATTGGTTCTTTATTGTATTTGACGGCAAGCCGTCCTGATATAATGTTCAGTGTATGTCTTTATGCTCGCTTTCAAGCAAATCCAAAGGAATCACATCTTATGGAGGTTAAAAGGATCATGAAGTATCTCAAAGGAACAACCAACGTTGGCCTATGGTATCCTAAAGGTAGTATTTGCAATTTAATTGGTTATTCAGACGCGGATTATGCAGGTTGTAAAACTGATCGTAAAAGCACAAGTGGTACTTGTCACATTCTTGGAAATGCATTAGTATCATGGGCTTGTAAAAAGAAAGCATGTGTTGCTCTTAGCACGGCCGAAGCAGAATACATAGCAGCGGGTAGTTGTTGTGCACAAATTCTTTGGCTTAAGCAACAACTTCGTGACTACGGACTTGATCTCGGATGCATTCCTCTTCGATGCGACAACACAAGTGCAATTAATATCACAAAAAATTCGGTCATGCATTCAAGAACCAAACACATAGACATTCGACATCATTTTCTCCGAGACCATGTCCTTCAAGGAGATGTCAAAGTAACATTTGTGGATACTCATAACCAACTTGCAGATATCTTCACCAAGCCTCTTCCAAAAGAATCGTTTTATAAAATTCGACGAGAGCTTGGAATTTTAGATGAAGGTGATGTTTAAATGTGTTCTTCATTATCATAAATCAAAGGTACACATTTCTAACATTTTATGTGTCAAAAAGTACTTTATGAATGTTCATATATTATGTATTGATGTTTATGTATGATATATATGCTTTCTAATTCATAAAAATCAAGTTTTTGGACTTTTTCTGTCCAGGAACCGTTCCCATGTAGGGAGGAACCGGCTCCCCATAGTAAAAACCAGAGGCAGTGTTTTGGTGTGCTTCAGGAACCGGTTCCCATGTGGGACGAACCGGTTCCCACGTAGATTTTCCAGTGTTTTGCTTATTTTTTGGCTGTTACGTGAATAGATGTGTGGCTACTATTTTTTTGCTCATTCTTTTTTATGTATTTATTTTACTTTAATACATACTATATCTCTTAACACCACAAAATTACTCTCATTTACTCACATTCACTCTCATTCACCATTCATCTTCATCTTCTCCAAACCCTTCCATCTCCATTGTCAAACCCTATTAAAACTCCATTATCTCACCATAACTCACAAATTTAAATTACCCACTACCTCAAAACTCTATATAATCCTCCACTTTTTCACACATTTCACTCAAATCATCTTCCACTCTCAAAATCCAAAAATCCCAAACCAAACCCTAACTCTCAATCCTTTTCAACCATGGCACCAAGAGCTACAAGGAATGCAAATAGGAAGAACAAGGTTGTGAAACAAGTGAGGAGCATCAAGAGATTCATCCAACTGTCAAGAGTCGGAGACTCACCTTCAACACGCGTAGTCGGAATCTCCTTCCGGCAAAGTATGGTAACCTCCCTGACTTTCCTAATCATAGCTTCAATTTTCCGGCTAGGCTAGCTAATGCAGGGGTATATAATTTTGTGCTTGACCATGGTGAATATTACCCGGATTTGGTTAGAGAGTTTTACCATAACCTTAAGATAGTGACCAATGATTTTGATGATTTCACTTTGTTGTCTGAAGTTTCAAGAAAAGAAATATGTTTAGATGTTGAGGAATTCGGGAAAGTGTTAGGAATTCTATATAAGGGTTTAGTGCTCCTTCAAGGTAACATTCCGGGAAGATTGGCTACCATATAGCAAGATTGATGTTTTTGTTGATATGTGCCGACCTACTCAACGTGATACGGTTCGCCAACAACTTGCTACCAAGTTCAACATGTTTGGTTCAAGTTTATCGGTAAGTGATAGGATGCTCCATCCTATCATTGCTTATGTTTTGTTTCCAAAGAATTCTAACCATTCCAGGATCAATGAGTTTGAATTGATGGTCTTGGTTGCTCTAAGACATGGCATTGAAGTGAATTGGGCTCTTTCAATTATGCACCACATGCAACTTATGGCTTCTCTTAAAGGAGGCTTACCATATGCAAGGGCAATTTCTCACATTGTTCGGAATGCCGGTGTCCTTCTCCAAAGGGAACCGAAGGAAAACTATGGATGAGCAAGAGTGTGCTATCACCACCGCAACCGCTCTTAAGAATACCGGAATTGTTACGAATCGTGAAGGTAGATTCTTCTACAAAATTGACTTTGAGCCAACCGAGCCACAATTCCCTCAACCTCCCGAAGGTGGCTATACAATGGAGATGATGTTCAACAAGCTTTGCTCCATTCAAACCTTCATTGATAACAACAAGCGGGAAAACAACTATGAGCATAATCTTATGAGGAGACAAATGCGTGAAATTCAACGCACTCAACGGTGCATCTTGGCCCATTATGAAGAAGAAGAAGGAAGTGAAGAGGAAGATGAACAAGATGATGATGATGAAAAGCAAATGAATGAAAGTGATTAATTATGTTTTACTTTCTATGTTATGTTTTAATTGTTCGTTTTTATATCTATGCTTTCTAGACAATGTTCTATTTATGTTTTGTGATGTTTAGGATCATTTATTTGTGTTTTATGTTGTAATCGTAAAAAACTACGTATCGTATCGTTTATGTGTGTTATGTTTATGTTATTTTAAAATTGTGTTATGTTTATGTTTCATATCTATTCTTTCTTTTTCCCCATCCTTTTTGATAATAACAAAGGGGGAGAAGAATATGCATGTGTTTTGTTGTTGTTTTGATTCAAAGAAAAATGCAGGCCATAGTTAAAAAACTATCAAATGAACTCATCACCATAAATCAAAGAAGAAATCATGGATTTAGGGGGAGTCTCTAACATAGGGGGAGCCTTGCATTGTTCAACATAGTTTCAAAGCACAAAACAACTTTTTCAAAAACATTTCAAGACTTGGTTGTCATCATCAAAAAGGGAGAGAATGTAATTGCAAGCTTCTCAAGCATATTTTGTTTTGATGAAGACAATGTGGACATCAAGCTTTCATAAAAGGATGTGCAAAAATTATTTCAAATCTTAAAGCAAATATACATCATTTCAAAGTCTTGAAGAAATTGTGAAGATTCAAAATCGAGCTAAAGCGTCAAAGGTATAAACAATACTCA
>NW_026705325.1:0-50001 GCF_029867415.1 Vicia villosa
AAGATATACCATCAACACCATGGAATATGCTCCTATATATTTAAGGTGACAAGTGAAGAAGTTAATACAATTAATTTAGAAGAAAGAAAATGACATCAATTGATGTACTCTCTCCCATATTTATTCATAATAGAAAATTTATTTTTTAAATTTATTTAATAATCAATGAATCTAAAAATACTAATGTGGCTTTATTTTTTTTAATTATTTTATATGTCACGTTGTGTTTTATTCATTTATCACCGAGGTTGTTCTCAAGTGGCCCCAATACCTCTTGGGACATTTTTTCATCATTAGGACATACCATAAAAGTATTAAGGAACTATTGCAGCAGGTTATTCAAACACCTGATCAACAGGCATATGTATGTGTTACCCTAGGATTTCGACTTATTCCAATTTGTTTACCCAGAAAAATGGTAAACAAGCGCTAGTTTCCTTTTTAAAGGTTACTTTTGCGGAATCAACTAGAATATTCCAGGACTAATTGCTTTAATTTGTTTATTACGTGTATCTGGTTTGTGTTAAATGCAGCAATAACTTTAAAGTAAAAGTAAACACTGAAACTAAAGGCTTTAAAGTAAATAAAAGCAGTAAAAGAGCAGTAAATGTGCACTGAAAATGATATTTAACGTAAAATGATTGCATAAATCAAACTGGTACGCATAAGTACATTTCAAAGTTGCACTCGTCACTCATTATTGCACAGAGATTTGAGTTTACTTGTGTTTTGTAGAAAATGCGGACCCTAAACTGTTCCTATTGAACTTGCTTAAATAGTAAAAATAAAATAACTACTACTAACGGTCGACTGATTATCAGTCAACACGTGTCTTCGACATGCAAGATCTTCAACTGAGGGACCTCCACGCGTCCTGTGAAAACTGCCAGAAAACTGCTTGAAACCACCTCTTAACTTCTGATGCCTTCCGACCTCAGTGCCTAACTTAAACAAAAACGTCTAAGTTTTTTCTGTTTGTTCTAGTCGAACCTCCATCTTGACTAAATCTAGTCGAACCTTGGTCAATGATGGTTTGTAGATAGTCGAACGACAGCTTTGACTAAACAAGACCTTTCAGTCAGATTTTCCTCTTTAGATTCTTTAATAATCTCAACTGTTTTAAAGATTATTTACCATTATTTAATAAGTCGAAATCCTAGGGTAACAAATTGCCCCCCAAGCGACTTCTTTCGACTGACCTTAGGAAAGAGAAAAGATGGCGTTTCAGTTCTTTCTTGGGTTTCGACTTTTGTTCTCTTCTGACGCCATGATTACTTTGCACATCCCTAGGTACTAATTATTACCTAATTCTTAGGTAGTGGGCTATAACTACTCCCCACTTTCTGAAAACAGTTTCCAAAGCGTTTCTCTAACATGACCTTTGATTTCACAACTTCTTTTTCGCACGATTTCTGCTGACGTCATTGTCAGTTTATATATATACGTGCAACTCTCTTCTCCTTTTTCTTTCTTTCTCGTTTTACTTCTCTTCTCAAACGTTTCAGAAAGAACCATCTCTTTTCCTCTAACCTTTACCCATTTTCTTCTTCTCCTTTCATACACAACAATGGCAGCTACAACCACCAACACCACTGTGTACGCTACGGGTGCGAACCCTTTAGGGTTTATTATGTCCCGTGAAGAAGAAGAACAAGGATTAGATTTCATTCCTCAACCCAACCTTACTGAAGCCAAAGCCATCATTTGGCAAAACCAGATGTTAATCCCTTTTCAGATTACTGATAAATTAATGGCTTTCTCAGGGCCATTACCAGACCATCGTTACCACCCAGAGCAAACCACTGGTTTCTTTCCTTGCTTCCAAACCACCATGCCTGTAGCTTTCGACAAACCATGTCCCCTCGACTTGAAGTTTATGGACCTTTCGCTTAGGGTGTTTCGTTCAACTCCAGCTCCTAGCAACAAGGAATACTTGGCTTGGCTTAACAAAGTTCAAGCGAAAAAACAACAAAGATGGGAGGAATTGGGCATCTTCGACGCCATACAATTATCCAGAACTGGTCATAGAGTTTGTCCTCCCATGCTACTTGCTTCGATCTTCTTCTGGGAAGGTTCGACTAACACCTTCCACCTTCCTTGTGGAATGATGACTCCCACTCTCTTCGACGTGGCTGCCATCACAGGGCTTTCGCCATTGGGTGAAATCTTCGACCCAACTCTTCCCACAGAAATGAATTTCAATTTCACCAACGCTACCATCACCAAGTATATGCAAGATCATTATGACAAGTCGACAAAAGAAGTCTCTGACGAAGAGCATGTTGCCTTCCTCACCTACTGGCTCTCATACTATCTGTTTTGTCCAGGATCAGTTCAGATTGCTAAAGCTTACATACCTTTGGCTATTCAGATTCATGAAGGTCGAAAGGTCTCTTTAGGTAAGCTTCTCCTAGCTTATCTCTATCATACCTTAGGTATAGCATCTTTAAGGATCAAACGCCTGCATGAGACTCCAAAACAACTATCTTTGTCGGGACCTTATTGGCTCTTGCAACACTGGTTGAATGCCACCTTCGAGTCACATATAGGTTACACTGTTTCCAGGTCCATTCTAGAGGTCATGTATGACAGGAGGGTCGAAGGCATCAAACTTGCCTTTCAAACTCCTCAAGATGAGTCTAACAGGCCCAACCTTCTCAAATATGTGAGATTGTTTTCTGAATGTAAAACATTCATAGCTTCTATGGCCCCTTTTTCCAATCGATGTTTTGGACCGACTTGGTTCAAAGCTATTTTCCCTGGGAACACTCCAACCCTTCGAGCTCAACTGAATGCTATTTGGGCTGCTTTTCTGACCCCAACACTTCTCTCTCATCGTATTGAGTCGATAGGCAAGTGCTATGGATTTGTGAGTTATCAACCAAATTTGGTCTCTCGACAATTTGGATTGAGCCAGATGCTGCCCAAAAGCCTATATTCTCATGACAATGACATTTGTTACTCCGGTCGACCGTTTACATCTCGTCAACACCTTGACTGTTTAAAGTTTCATAACAAACAATCTCTAGAACACCCAATTTTCACCTTTCAAAACTCCTATTTTACAACTAAAGAGTTTAGTGAGTGGTGGTCTGAATACTACCAACTATTTGATCGAGATTCTTTTACCAAGAAACTGAATACTGCGTTCGACAAGTTGGAGGATCAACTTACCATAAGTAAGTATTTCATATCTGCCTTCGTTTTCTTTTCATTGTCAACAGCAATATTCTAATATCAATTTTAGACCTTTCAGGGCCTGATCTTACCAATCAAATCGAAGCTCCTGCTCCTAAGCCAGGTCGAAAGCGCCCCAGCACGTCGAACAACACCACCACCAAGAAAAACAAAACTGTTAGAAAGGTACTTAACTTGATCTTTAATCTTGCCAAATCTACATTAACATTCATTAATTGTTATTCTTCCTTTTCAGTTGGTAGTTCCTACTGAATCAGACGAAACTACATCTCCACCAAATCAGGAAAGTGAGATCTTTTCACGACCCCCGCCTCCGACTCCACCAAAAAGACGAAAAGTTGTAAAGAACATTCCCAAAGTGGTTGTCAAGCCTCAAACAGCTCCAACAATTTCTTCGTCTCAAATTCTTACTGAGGTAACTTAGAATTTTCCTCCCATATATCTTTTTCAATATCTCTGTTTTCTAACATTTTTCTTGAATAGAGTGCACCAACTGTCGACCACACTCAGGAGAAAGTTGTCGAAGTTGCTGAGAAAACTGCTGAAGCCACTCCTGACTCCAATCCTTTTAGCCCTCAAAGGACTGACGCTTTTGGAAGCAACACTGATTCGGCTAACACTCCAGGTCGAAGTCGAACAGATCCTCAGGACAAACCCATCGTCGAACAATCACCTGCCATAAAAAATATTGAAGATGTTCCTCGACCAGAACCCAATGCAGCTTCTCAGTCAAGACCACATTCTATTGCTGATGATACTAATTCCAACAGTTCTCTTAGTCAGGAAGAAATTATGGACTTGAAGAAGACTAATCCTGTGGAGGCTCTCTTTCGACTTCAAAAGCTGCGACCAAGTTCTTTTGAGATTCCTGCTCAATCGACCAATCCTGATGCTGAGATTGATGCTTCTCTTGTCGAAGCTATATGCCAGCTGAAAGCCCATCTGAACGAACCTGAGTTTCTCGCTGTTCTTGAGAGTTCTGAACATCTTGGTGGAGAAATTCGTAAGATCTTAGATTTATTGATCAAAGCTTCTCTTCCACCAGTTGTTGTTCAATTCTTCTTTGATTTTGAGGCGTACTTCGACCAGCTCTGGAGGGACCTTATGACAAAGAAGAACATCACCCGACATGCAAAGAACAAGGAGCGTGAAATGGAGAAGGAATGGGATGCCAGTGCAGCTTCGACCAAAAAGGTTGAAGAATTTCAGGAGAAAACTTTAAAGTTTTCTGATAAGAAGGGAGAGATCGACAACAAGATTGCTGACTACAAAGCTCAAATTGATGCTCTCAACAAGAAGATTCAAGGTCTTGAACAAGAGAAAATCAATTTAGCCCAAACTGAAGAAATCCCTTCGCCTGAAGTTATTAACCAAGAAGTCTTGAAAGGACTTGGTCATGGTGAAAATGCCCTTAAGTTGGAAAGCAACATTCGACAACTTAAGCAAAACTTGTCTCGACTTGATTCTAAGATTGACTTTGAGTCAGCCAAGCTAGCTTATTTTAGGAACAACTTTCCAACTTTGTAATTTTGTTTTCGACTAACTGGCTATATTTTGTAATGTCTGCCAATGCTCTTTATAAGGAACTTTTTGTAATGATTGGCCAAATTTTTAGCCATTTTAATATAATCTTTTGGTTTTATTCTATTATGCGAATTTCTTGAAGTATAGGTTTATATTTCTTCAAATATTTACCGTTTATCCTCAAGATTCGACCATCTGAATTTAACTCTTCAATTTCATATGCATTGTTTGAAAATACTTGCAAAATTTTGAACGGTCCTTCCCAACTTGGGGACCATTTGCCCAATAACTTATTCCTTTGATCCATGGGTAAAATAACTTTCCATACATAATCACCTATCATGAATGTTTTTTCTTTGACTTTCTTGTTGTAAGCTTTCGCCACTTTTTTCTTTTGTTTTATCAACCTATCCAACGCTATTAGTCGTTCTTCGTCTAATTCTACTAATTCGTCTAACATCATACTCCAGTATTCATCAGACGAAAGACTGTTTTGTCGTTGAATTCTAGCTGACTGTAAATGAATTTCTGCAGGCAACATAACATCATGCCCAAAAGTCAAACGAAATGGGGTAGTATTTATTGCTTCCTTTGGTGACGTTCGACAAGCCCAAAGAATTTGGTCGAGCGTTTGATGCCAATTTCTTGGCTTTCTCCCTACATGCTTTTTTATCAAATTTATAATAACTTTGTTAGCAGCTTCGACTTGACCATTAGCCTGAGCATAATACGGGGTAGATGTTAGCAATTTAAATCCTGTTTCAGCTGCAAAAGCTTGCATCTTTCGACCAATAAAGACTGATCCCTGATCAGTAGTGATAGTTTCTGGAATTCCATATCTGTAAATAATGTGTTTTTGTATAAAACTAATCACTGCTTCTTGATCAGCATTTACCAGGGGAATTGCTTCTATCCATTTAGTAAAATAATCTATTCCTACTAAAATGAATCTTTGTTGTTTAGAAGATGCAGGTTTGAAAATTGATGGGTTTTCAATTTTGCATTGAGTACAAACCAGAAGCATCAAATAAAGTCGCTAATGCTTTCTCACGTGTCCTTGCGCATTGGCTAATAGAGGAGGACATAAAACCTCAATCGGAGTTATGGGCCTTGGTATCTTCTCCAACTTTTGGTATTATGTCTAAATTAAGAAAACAAAATGCATCTAATCCTGTTCTAATTGAGTTTCCCAACTAAAACACCGACAAGGTACTTTGGTAGCTCCCTATACAATTGTTATTAGGTTGCTTCTACATAATTTTCGATTTGTTTTAAATTCTCACTCTCCACTATGTAATTTGGTAATTAATGAGTTTCTTTATACGCCAAGTGGCAGTCATGCTATTGTAAAGAGAATAGTTGCACGAATTACGATGAATTTTATCGGACAGGTATGTGCAAGGCAGTGGAGTCTTTTGCGGCTACTTGCCTTATTTGTCAGCAAATTAAATCATCCACTTAAGTTCCAACTTGGTTAGTCCTACCTCTTTCTATTCCATAACCAGTTTGGGAAGACGTACCCATGGATTTCATTACGTCCCTTCCTCCGTCTAATAGATTCACTGTTATCTTAGTTGTTGTAGATCATCTATCTAAGTGGGCTCCTTTTGGTGTTATTTCTATATCTCTTACAACCTTTAAGGTAGCAAACTATTTATTTCATTAGTTGTCCGTCACCATCGCTTTCCTCGTTCTGTTGTGTCTGATCGCGACCCTGTGTTCGTCAACAATTTTTGGCGCAAGCTATTTGAGTTGAGTGGTACCAAATTATCTATGAGTAGTGCTTACCATCCTCAAACGGATGGCCAATGAAAGTTTGTTAATCGGGGATTAGAGCAGTACCTTCGCGCCTTTACTCAAGACAAACCTTCTTCTTGGGGTTTGTATCTTCCCTGGGATAATGTGCTAGTTCGTCTGCGCCCTCACCGATAACTTTGTGTATGTCCTCATCGCCAGCATAAGATTTACAAGAAGTTTTATGGCCCTTATCAAATACTCGAGCGCATTGGCCCGATAGCGTACAAGCTCCAATTACCTTCGGGAAGTCGCTTACATTAGGTGTTCCACGTATCTTCTCTTAAACCTTTTCGTGGTCAAGAGAACCCCCACACCAAGATTTTCCTCTAGAGAGCTTTGATAATCAACAAGTTGAGCGACTTGGTGCGATTCGTGCTTATCATATTGTTCTGGTTTAGGGACAGCTTAGGCAATAGTTGGTGCATTGGACCAACTCTTCGGCTGATGAAGCTTCGTGGGAAGATATGGCTTTTTTTCAAGCCTGTTATCCGGACATCAATCTTGAGGACAAAGTGAATTTTGATGGGGAGAGAAATGACACGAGCCCATCAGTGGAAGGTCCAATAACATTAGAGGAATGACCTAGTTATGAGAGGGAAGAAGTGAGCCCAATATTGAGAAAGAGACAATCTAAGAAACCAACATGGATACAAATTTTGTATGCATGGAGAAAAATCCTTTGGAAGTTGCTAGGGACATTTAATACATTATGTTATTTCCATTGCTTTTTTCTGCAAGTTGTTATGTGAAGTTGCTTTTATATGCTGTATACTACAAGAAAATTCTAATTCTTCCCTAATTTCTCTTCTACTGTTCTTAATTTCTTAGGAGTTAACACTCACTCGAAGAGTGCTTCGATTCATTTTACAATTTGAAAATTGCAGATTATAACATCCATGTCGGGTATCGTATATTTAACCTTTAAAAAAATATTTTTAACTTTAATTTGTTTTCCTTGTTAAAAAAACAATGATTTAAAAAAAAACATTAACTTTACTAAAAAAAAGAGTTTCATTATTCGAACAAAATGCCCCCAACAATAATAATGTGCATTTACCAGCGAAGTTAAATTGACAATTGAGTTTTAAAAATATCTCAAGAACACTCGTTAGTATTACCCTTAAATAAATTTTATTATTTATTTATTTATTTTTAGGTGTACCTATGATGATGGCCCTGCTAATGAGGATGAATAAATAATGAGGATGATTAAGAAAAAGTTAGTCTATCATGATTATATGGAAATACATTGATTTTGGGTCATATAGACCATACAAATCATGAAGACATGAAAAACATATTGAAA
Source organism: Vicia villosa (assembly GCF_029867415.1). Taxonomy (NCBI): domain Eukaryota; kingdom Viridiplantae; phylum Streptophyta; class Magnoliopsida; order Fabales; family Fabaceae; genus Vicia; species Vicia villosa. Next base: position 7,826 of record NW_026705325.1, read on the forward strand.
CATAAATTTACAAAAACATTTTTAATTTATTATTTATATAAGTATAGTTCTTTTGTAAAATTATTCATTTAAAGTTCAGTGTTATTTTGATGAACTATAAAATTTACGGCTCAATGCTTAAGTATCTCAGTCAAAGTCAAATTAGATACAAATATACGAGTAAAGATATTTTGTATTGTTCTAATTAATAAAGTATAATTTAAAATAACTAACAATATTGCAAAATTTAATGATATAAACATTATTTTTGAAGTGTCTCTACCAATCAAACAACATTGACAATAGATATTAGATACTATGTTTTGAGATCATAAAAGAGGTTATCATGGTAAATAAAAAACTAATATCTATAAATATACACAATTTAATTTAATTTTGTTATTTATAATCATAGATATTTAGTAATATTAAATCCTAATTTTAATTTTATGTTATATTTTTGTTTTTTTTCGATTTAAACGAATAAATTATTTATTTTGAAGTATAAATAATGTAATCTATACAATTATATTCTTCAAAGAACAATAAAAATCATGAGAATATTATTTAATTTCACTAAAATTTTTATTTTTCAACTTATTTTACTGTTGTTGAAATTATAATAATTGTGGTGTTTGTATTTATACTTATACAAACACTCTAGAAAGTAGAATCATAAAACATGGAACTATCGTTTTTTAAAGCAGCAACAGTTATTTTTTTCACACACTGCCTCGAAGTTTGGATATCCCATACAATCTTCTTTACATCCTCGAAGATTACACTCAAAATTTGATGTAAGATTTGTTATGTAAGCTACTCCATATGGTTCTATTTATAAGAAAAAAATTGTTTTTTAATTTATTGAATAATTGATATATCGGTATTATTAAAATATAATTGTACTAAATACATTGATTATTTAATAAAATTTTATTCTAATAAAAAATGGATGGTGTATGTTTTGTTAATATTTAATTATTTGGTAAACATTTATTTATATTTATAAAATATTAAAAATATATTTTTTATGTTATAAACAAATTTTGTCTTTTTAGATTTATTAAAAAATTAATTAATTTGATTTATATATATATAGATAGGTATATTAATTATTCAATTAGTTAAAAATATCAAAATGTGATTATAATATAGAACGGAAGTAGTACTACTCTCTATATAAAAAATTATTATTATATTTACTAATAAAATAAAGAGTTAAGTTTCATTTTAGTTCATAGAAAAAAATTGTAAAATTCAATTTAACTTGTAAAAAATATTAAATACACTTTCGTCCAGAGAAAAATAAATCGGAAAAACTTAGGCTTGTTTGAATAAGTTTTGCTTTTTAATTTTTAAAATATATTTATTAAATTGTTTTAGAAAAGTATTTTTAAGAAGCGAATAAATAAAAAAAAGGAAAATTCTTTGGCCACCTCCCAACCTTCTAGGTCACCTCTGGTGAAAAACCCAAACTACCCCTGACTTCGGAAATGCATTTCTGAAATGCAAGAAAAAGGTGTTTTCGGAGATGCATTTCCGAAAACGCCTTTTTTTTTTTTTGAAAAAATTGTCTTATTTCGGAAGTTCATTTCCGAAAACAGCATTTCGGAAGTTCATTTCCGAAATACTGCGCATTTTGCAGATTAAGTAAAACAGCCCCCCTCCCCATTCATTTACCCTAATCTTCTTCCAAACTCATCCTCTTTCAAAATTTCTGCAATAAGCAAGTGTGAAGTCAAAGAGATTGCCAAAGTCTTCTTCCAATCTCAACCTAAATAATCTCAAACACTAATTGGTAAGTTTATCATTTTTTTTTTCAATTTTTAGATCCATTATTCATTACTCTATTAGGGTGTTTAGAAATTGAAAAAATCACATTAAGATAGGTTGGTATTGATATTAGGTTGTTTAGTAGGCATAAAAGTAGTTTTGATTTAGGATTTTGGGGTCTGCCATTGGAGGTTGCAGAGAACTTCTTCGCAGGGGTGTTTCGGAAGTTCATTTCCGAAAACACCTCCATTCCCAGTTTCGCAAATGAACTTCCGAATTGTATCAGAAGTGCAATTTTTTTAGTTTTTTCTGTTGTCTCGCATATTAATCGATTTCAATTGTTTACAGGAACATGTCAGGCAACCAACCAGCACGCATCAGGCAGGGTAGAGAGACCCAGACTGCGTCGGCTAGACGCGAGCGGGCGGCGGCGCAGCTAGCGTCGACACAGGGACGGGGGCAGGGCCGGGGACGACGTGTGCGAGTTCCCGTGGAGATGGGCGATGGTACCTCTACATCTGGATCGAGGAGTCGGCTGGCTCGGGTATCTTCTTTCTGCCAGCGAGAGGAGGAGGAGGAGGAGGAGTGAAGGATAGAAAAACACTTAGAAAGGGGGGGTTTGAATAAGTGTAGCTTTAAAAATTGTAAGATAAAAACAATTTGCACAATGATTTTTATCCTGGTTCGTTGTTAACTAAACTACTCCAGTCCACCCCCTTAGAGTGATTTACCTCACCTGAGGATTTAATCCACTAATCACACAAGATTACAATGGTTTTCCACTTAGACAACTTCTAAGTCTTCTAGAGTATACTGATCACAACCTGATCACTCTAGGAACAAACTGCTTAGATACCCTCTAAGACTTTCTAGAGTATACTGATCAACAACCTGATCACTCTAGTTCTTACAACTTAATGTAAACAAATTCTTATAAGAGTTACAATGCTTCTTATAAAGCTATTATCACAACTGTGATTTTCTCTTAAGTTTAAGCTTAATCTCACTAATATATTACAACAGCAATGTAGTGAGGTTGAAGATGAAGTTTGAAAGCTTTTTGATTTTGACAGCGTTTCTGTATATTTGCGCAAGTGTTCTATTCAGAGTTCGTAACCTTGCTTCTCATCAGAACTTCATATTTATAGGCGTTTGAGAAGATGATCGTTGGGAGCATTTAATGCTTTGCGTATTCCGTAGAACATTGCATTTAATGTTTCACTCTTTTGTCAACTACCTCGAGCCTTGCTTTCGCTGTGTCTACTGACGTTGCCTTTAATAGCTTCTAACGTTCCTTTTGTCAGTCAGCGTAGCCTGCCATCTTGTACTTGCTTCTGATCTGATGTTTGTGTAAACAACGTTTGAATATCATCAGAGTCAAACAGCTTGGTGCAGAGCATCTTCTTGTCTTCTGACTTTGAAGTGCTTCTGAGCGTGATACCATGAAAACTTCAGTGCTTCTGCTTCTGATCTCAAGTCCTTCTGATGCTTCCATAGACCATGTTCTAATTCTGCTTGACCATCTTCTGATGTCTTGTCAGACCATGTTCTGATGTTGCATGTTGAACCTTCTGAGTCAGTGCTTCTTGCGCTGATTTTGTGCATACTCTTTATATAATTCCTGAAATGGAAATTACATAGTATTAGAGTACCACATTATCTCATACAAAATTCATATTCATTGTTATCATCAAAACTAAGAATATTGATCAGAACAAATCTTGTTCTAACAATCTCCCCCTTTTTGATGATGACAAAAACATATATAAATGATATGAATTTGCAATCAGAATATCAGATGGCTAAAGACAATTACACAATTATCGCATAATCATATAAACATAGTGTGTGAATATGTCTCCCCCTGAGATTAACAATCTCCCCCTGAGATAAATAATCTCCCCCTGAAATAAATACTGGAAGAAATTTATAAATAAAGGACTTCCCTGAGTATTTTCCATTTCAGTTGAGACGATCACATATGCTTAGATCTTCAGAACATTCATAGCTTCAGCTTCTTGCTTCCATAGGACATCCTCAGAGCTTGAATTTCTTCTTGAATCATTGCATGCTAGATTGTATCAGAACATTGTTGAATGTACCAGAGCATCTCTACATCCTGAAATGTTACTGAACAAACTACACGACAAAAGTCAGAGCATGAATGAATCAGAACATATAATATGTATCAGAATATATAATACGTATCAGAGCAAAAACAATAATGTTTCAGAGCATATTTAGAACTAAAACATGCATCAGAACATATAAGGAATAAGAATGTGTTAGAGCATATTCTATCATCAGAATATCATAACATTCTTCCTTCTTGCTTCTGATCTTGAAGCTTCACAGCACTCAGCTTGCTTCAAATTTCCATGAGCTTGATTCCATACAAAATTGCTTTTCCTCATGTCTTTGCTTCTCATGTTGAGCTTTTAAGAATATCTTCACTTCCTGCAAAACACTCAAAGACATGGAACTAGCACGTTCTTGTTAGAAATGTGGAGACTTTCTCCCAGCAACTGATAAAATAAATCAGATCATTTATCACATTTTCTCCCCCTTTTTGTCATAACATCAAAAACACAAAAGATTCAGATGAAAAACAAAACAATATGAGAGAAAAGAAGGATAATTTTCATTGATTGCAAAAGAGAATTATCAAAAGGTACAAGGAAGATGCATAGAAGACAGATGCAAGAAACAAAGAAAAACAACTTAGACACAAAGGACTAAGACGACCCTAGCTTAGACATAGTCTTGGCCAGCATGTCATGAATCCCAGCATTGCTCTCAGTGTGCCTCTCCATGAAAGAGCGGAACTCAGCATTGGTGTCTTCTTGCTTGTCCATACGAGAAGCTAGCTCAGTTTGGTTCTTCTGAATAACCTCTAGAGTCTTCACCAGAAGAGAGGGTTCACCAGAAGAAGCTTCACAACTTCTGTTCAGAGGGACAGCAATTTCAGCAGCAGCTTCCATTGTCAGATCATCATCATGATTTTCCTCAACAGGAATAGTCTCAGCAGGATGATCTTCAGCATCAGCTTCTCCCATATCAGCATCTTCTTCATACTCAGGAGCAGGAAGATCAGAATCTCCATTCTCAAGAGCTTGAAGAATGGCAGCAAGATTCCTTGGAGCAGAAGGACCTTCAACTTCTGGCGGGTCAACAACTTCTGGAATGACCAAATAGGGGTCCTCCTCAGAAGGATTTTCCCTCAGAAAGTCAAACAGTGACTTCAGGTCTCCAGTCAGAACTGGATACTTAGGTCTCCAGACCACAATATCCCTGCAAAGGTTGGCTTCCATTTCCGCAGAAATTCGCGCTTCTACAAGTTCATCAATGAATTTCTTCTCTTCAAAGAAATATCTCCCTCCAAGACAACTGAACCAGAAGTCTTCATAGTTCCTCAGAATTCCACAAGGTCGTGGAGCAAGTTCTACACAAATTTCCTGAAGTTCTTCAAAATAAGCATCTGCTTTTCTTCGGAAGATTCTCCAGAATTTTCGCATAGCAACATCATTTAATCCAGCATGTTCAACTATCCTGAGAGTATCAAAGATTCTTCTGATACTCCTCTTTACCATTTCATAAATTACACCAATAGGGTATGCTCGGCGGGATTTGATTTTGGTTATGGGAGAGTCTGGTTTTAGAACAAGGTAGGGTTGAGGTTCTCTATCCAAACGAAAAGATGATTCTGCCTCATTCTCAGAATCTAACACTACCAGTTTAGCTTCAGGACGAGGCTTGGGAGTGTAATTGCAGTCACAGAGCAATTGCTAATGTGATGCAGAATCTGGAAGATCTGATACAAAAGGATTATTTTGAGAGGTGGAAGGAATGGGTTCATAGTTTGCATGAGGTGGGGGTTGAGAAGTGGATATATTTGTGTGAGGTGGAAAGAGAGTTTGAATGGGTTGAATATCAAGAACAGGGTTTTCAAGGGCCTGGTCAGAAACAATGTTGGTTGTGGATGGAGAGGGAGGAATGGGAACATTTGTGATGGGTGAATGAGAAGGGGTAAGAGTATTGGTTACAGGAGAAGAAGGAGGTGTGAAAACATGGATATTTATGGGTGATTCTGATGGGGCTTTTTCTGGTTGATTTACTGGTTCAGGGGTTTGAGCAACATTTATTGGAGCAACTTCGGAACGTAAAGCAGGAACAAAATCAGGTTCAGAGAGATGTATACCTTTGGACACCTTCTGAATAGCCTCAAACACAGCCTCAAGCTTCCTCTGCTTCTTATTCTTCTGCTCTTCCACAATCTTTGTCTTTCCAAGAGAAATTTCTCTTCTTCTGGCAGATTCTAGTTTCTCCTTCTCATTATCAACAGCCTTCTGACCTTCAACTACTTGAGTTGTTGGTCCTTGAATACTTCCTTCTGGCTGATTCATAGCTTCTTGAGCTTCTTCTTCTTCATCCGAATCTTCAAGGATTAATTTTATTTTTCTTGTCTTCTTCTTTTCAACAGCTTTTTCACTTTCCACATTCTTATTTTTCATTTTTCTCTTCTTCTTCTTCTTCTTCTCAGCAGTCTCTTTTTCACTATCTTTATTTTCAACTACAACTTCCTAAACTTCTTCAGCAACAACTTCTTCTTGAGCAGCTTTCTCAACAACATCAGTAGCAGCAGCTACACTTTGGACTACCTTCTCTTGGTTAACAGAAGGATGATCAAATTTTCGCTTTGTCCTTCTTTCCTTCTTGACAACAGCATCAGGTGCAGCTTGTGAAACATCTTCTGAAGCAGCAGGCCTAGAAGTGGAAACTTTCTTGCGACCACCTTTAGCAGGAGCAACTTTGCCTTCTTCTTCCTTGAGTGAGTTCAGATATATAGTTCTGACTCCTGGCAGCTCACTTCTGAAGAAGGACTCAAAGTCAGCAAGAACAGGATCTCTTCTGCTTCTTGCTCCAGGAAGAGGTTGAGGGGTTTGTATGATAACATCAATAACACTCATCTTTCTCAAGGTGAGAGCATTCAAGCAACTTCCAGTATCAACAACGAGATTTTTGATGGTCCCTTGAGCTTCCAGGTCCTCAACAATCTTGGAATGAACCAGAAGATTTGTAATAATTCTTCCAAAAGGAATAATAGTACACTTTTTTTTTCTGAAAGCATTTCTGGAATCCCTCACAGCATTCCACATGTGGTTAAAGATTATGTAGATAACATCAACCTTCTTCTGAGTGGCAATACAATACAGAATGTATTTCTGCTCATTGTTGACAAAATATGCAGAATGGGTTGCTTTCCTGTGATAGAAACACCCCAGAAGAATCTTGGTCCAGATTTTGCAGAGATCCTTCATGCCCTTGACACGATCGGTTTTCTTTACGTCTTTATAGAGAGTAGCAACACCTCATCCCAATCAGCCCTTAGATTAATTTCATGAGCACCCTCAGGGTTTCTTAGATCAAACATCATTCTCAGGATGTTTTCAGTAACGACCACAAACTTCCCATGAACAAAAGACAGAATAGATTTAGGAGCTACAACAGTGTGCACCCAAAATTCTTTTACAAGATCTGGGTAAACCGGTCCACAGAACTCAGCAAATAATGAAGTCCATCCTTGAAATATGATATCTTCTTTAAGATGAAACTCATGTTCTTCAAGACTATCAAAGTCTACCATAAGTTCACAGATAACTTCCAACTCCTTTTTAGGAATAGAGCAAGAGATAACCGGAACAATTTGCTGATCTTCTTCTTGAAGATGGAGAGGAGTAGATGAACCAGCGTTGAGAGATGATGAAGCAACCATTGAAACAGAACTGAGATTGCAAGAAATATTTCTGGGTTTGCGCTTAGGGTTAGAGAAAAGGGCAAAGAGGTTACAAAAAATGCATGCACAAGGAGAGAGAGAATGGGAGCGAAAAGGGTAAACGTTATGATTTGAAATATATTTATAGAGGCAGATTTGAAAAAGAATGCAATAAAATTATGAGAATGAACAGTTACAGAATCAAATGAAATCAACTGCATTAAATGATGAGTGACGTTAGGTGAGAGAACGTGGTAATTGAAATGATTTACACAGTTACCTAGGGCGGCATCCCATCAGATTCACTCACGCTTTTACCATCCGTGCAAACACGTGTTCACCATCATAAGACACTTGATGACAGCTGTGTTGCATTGCATTTGCTTCTGATGATGAATAGAACTTTTCATCTTCTGATTTTGGTCACTGGTTCTGACTACCATTCTTTAGAAATGATCTAGTTCTGATAGGATCATCTTTCTTTCCAAGAATCACATCTTCTGAGTGAGCTGAGGTGAGTCTAGAAGATCTTCTAACAGTTGGCTCTTCAAAAATTCTGAGATTCTCTAAAGATGCAGCAACTTGATCTTCTTATTCTTTGCTTCTGAGATTTCCAGCTTCTGAAACTTTGCTTCTTGGTTCTACAGCTTCTGATATATCAATATCTATATCTGCAAAATTCTCAATCTGCTTTGGCTTTTCAAGACCAAGCTTATCATCAAATCTGATATTGATTGATTCTTCTACAACCAATGTTTCAGTATTGTATACTTTGTAGCCTTTAGAGCGTTCAGAATATCCAAGAAGGAAACATTTTTGTGCCTTAGAATCAAACTTACCAAGATGATCTTTAGTATTCAGAATAAAACAAACACATCCAAAAGGATGAAAATATGAAATGTTGGGCTTTCTGTTCTTCTACAATTCATAAGGAGTCTTATTTAGAATAGGTCTTATAGAGATTCTATTCTGAATATAACATGCAGTGTTTATTGCTTCTGCCTGTCGCTACCGCGAAAATTAACAGCGTCGCCACTAACATATTTATCCTGAAAAGGAAGGGAATGCCAGCAAACCACAAAACAAAACAACGGTCTCACGACCAGAGAAAAAGGGTAAGGGAGTCGGTTACGCGAGGGGAAGGTATTAGCACCCCTCGCGCCCATCGTACTCGATGGTATCCACGCTAGTGTCTAAATCTATGGGTGTGTAAGCAAACTACGCTAATCTGGACTGAAATGAATGCAGAATGTAGGGAAAAGAAAGGATTATGCTCGCACGGGCCCTACCCCGCTGCCTACGTATCCATTTTGCGGAATCAGAGGTACCGTAGCTCGGCTAACTAGTTTCTGTTTGTTTTGTGTTTTTTAGGTGAACGAGTTACATTCGCACTCCGCTGCTCGACCTCTGGAGACTTATGCTTGGGAATGGAGCGGAAATAACCAGCTCTTAAGAAAAGAAAATCAAAGAGTGTGGTTTGTGTTTTAAAGAATGCATGAGGAAGACCTAAGCTAAAGGGGAAAGCTTGCTACCTAATGTTATCATACAAAGGGTACAAGTCTAAACTAAACTAACAACCTACGAGGAAAAGGGAAAGCAAACAAGAGTATCACACAAACGAGCATCCGCTCGTAAAGCAAACAAACCAACGGCACTGACCGAATGGTAGAAAAGCGGTCCCGCCATAGCCAAGGGGAGCAACTCAACCCAAGTCAACCAAGCATTAGACCTCGCGAAAACGATCGGGCTATAGACAAGAGGAGCGGATCCCTCTCAGCAACCAAGCCGTCACGGATCGTAAAGGAGAACGATGCGTGCGTACACCGAGCGTCAACGTCGAACAACGCGAGCTATAGGAAAGGCGGGGGTCCGGTTGCATGAACCCTTTTCCTGACATACTCGATAATAAGATCTTGTGCTGTTTCAGAAGCAAGCGACGCGTAGCATGCGCATACCGAACGGACTCGATGAGACTAGGCGGGGGTTGATTGCTAACCCTTTCCGCATGCCTTCCATGAGGACTTAACAGAGTGCCATATAGGACTTATTACACCGTGACTCCCTGCCGCAAAGCACAAATATAAACACACCAACAAAAACAGAGCCTCTTTCGAGGGCTTGGCCAGATGTATGTCTAGGTCCTACTTCTCATGTTAAAGGATGATGCGAGAAAGCGATAAAGTGCGAGAAAAAGTAAAATGAAACGGAATCAATACCAAACGGATGATGATCCGTAAACTAACGACGAAAAGCAAAGAAACTAAGAATCCCGCGAGCGAGCTAGCAAAGCAAAAGCAAATAGTCAGCACACCAATTAGCCATGAAATCATACAAAAGCCGACACTCGCGTCGAGCATAATCACAATACACCTGCAAGAGGAACAAGCAAACCAAACAAGCAGATATAAAGCAAAAGGGGCGTGTCTCTAAGATGAGAACACGACACAAGTGAATAGAATCGTGTCCTGCAAGTGAAGCGGAACACTCGAGCAATAGGCGTCGATCGGTGACCATCCAAAAAGCCTTGCACACTAGCACACAAGTTAGAGATAACAACATATCACAATCGGAATTGCGTTATTTGAATGATAAACAGGAAATTAAGGGAAAAGCAAAGAAAACCGACAAAATATCAACCGAAACCAAATTTGAACATCACCAATGGCTCCAGAAACATCGTTATACTCGAAAAACACTATTCACATGCATAAAAACTCGAAACGATGCGAGGGATACAACAAAATGAAGTTGGAAAAAAAACTAAAAAAAAGCATGTAACCGGTTACATGAATCAGGTAACCGGTTACATCATTGGCAGTAGCTATTTTCTGAGAAAAAAGGGCATGTAACCGGTTACATGAATCAGGTAACCGGTTACATCACTGGCAGTGACGAAAAAAAGGTTAAAACAAGTCATGTAACCGGTTACATCAAGCAGGTAACCGGTTACATCAGCACCAGAAGTGAAAAATCAACAAAATCAACATTCAAAAGCACTTCAATCATGCATCTAATAAGAGATGTAACCAAGCACGAATTTGCCTCAATTTGTACAGCATTATGAGCATCAAACAAACACAATTAGGCATCAATCCACATAGATTTCAAGTCATCATCAATAATCATCAAGCAAAAAGTTCATGCAAGCATTATAACAAACACATAGTGCACCAAACTTGTATCAACATGCGATTGCAAGCAAAATTTCGATCTAACAACTTGAATCCAACACTTAATCATCATCAATCCTCAATTAAGCATAAACAATACCTAGATCTAACATTCGAATCATGTTAACATCAACAATTAAACACTTAATTCAAGGTTCAAAGAATTACAGAATGAAGATCTTTAACCGACGCGCGAACACGACACGAACGCGAACACGACACGAACGCGACACGAACGCGAAAGTAAAATCCAAGGGGAGAGAGGGTGAGGCGTGCGAGGTAGTGAGGAGAGGGAGAAGAGATTCGAACTTCGATCTTTGATTCTTCAATCCATGTTGTTCTTTATTCTTGAAGAAAATTGATGAATATTGATGAAAGTTTTATGTAATTTGTGGTTTTGATTCAAGAGAATTGAGAGAAAGTGTTTTTGATCTTTTTGGTGAATTGAAATTATGAGAGTCCCTCTTTTGATTTGTGAAGAGCAAAATGTTTATATATTATCAACGCAAAATGTCCAAATTGCCCTCGGTGCGTCTTATTTTGGCTCGTTTTTAATGAAACTCGATTCGGCTCTGAATTCCGGAACGAAACCAATGCCATTGTGAAGATGACCAAATTCATGATTCGCCGCCGCGAGAATCATCTCAATCCGATAAGCGATGAAGAAATTACACGCATTTGAATGACGAGAAACGTCGATTCATCTGGCGCGACTGTGCAGAATTTTGCGAGTACCGCTCAAAGAACTCGATAAAACTCCACATTCGGCTCAAAATATGAACAAGCATGTGTGACGAAGAATCGAAGCTAACGAAATTTCTGAGAAAATTCCGCCGGAATAGACTTCATACGATAAAAATCAAAGGAGTTATGAATTTTCGAACTCGGCGCGACATACTCGAAAACAGACTTTTTACCGAAAGAACGTGACGATCCTTAAAATTCTGGGAGTTTTCAGTGCATAATTGGCCTTCGGTCCGAACATATGAAATGTTGATAATGATGGTACGGAGCTCCAGTTAAATTTTCAAGCGAATCCGATGAGCGGATTATGAGATATGAATTTTCCGAGGCCCGAAACCCTACATTCAGCACCGTTTTTCACTGCGAAACCTCAAGTAATTTGCAAATCTCGCAACCTTCCTCAAAGAATTGGCTTCCGAGCCGAACACGAAAGTTGTAGATATCGCTGAAACAGTCAGGGCTCCTCGGGAATTCAACTCATATCACCTTCCAAATAGGATTTGTGAATTTTCTCGTATTTCCACTGTTTAAACCATTCTTCACACCTTATCTTCTTAAACCCATGTGTTATACCCCAAAATTTGCCCACTTCTTTTTTCAGGAAAGTTTCAATATGAAAATTAAGAGTCTCATATAAACATGGATTTTTTCAAAATATCCTGACATATGAAGAACTTGGTTTTCAGAATTTTTCTTACACAGTAACTTGGCTTACAGTGGAATTTATTCTTACGCAAACGCCAAATACTGTTCTTTACTTCACAAATACTATTTATTTATTTTACAGATAAATAGTACTAACACAGTTCATGCAGGGTTAAATCTTTTTGCAGGCGCAAAAGCAGGAAACTCACACTGTACTGGTAACAATTGTTTTTGTTTTCCCACTAACTTTTGTGCTATATTCCATTATTTTCAAAATCTTTTCAAATCTATCCTTTCAAATTCAAATCTCAACTTTATTCTATCCATCTCTCTTTTCCCAACAATACCTTACACTTTCTTTCAAATCTCACTACCACTCAAATTTCCTTTTGTACGGAATCACATCATTCCCCAACGTCTCTATCATCTTTCCATTCTATAAATACCTCTCATTCTTCCCACAAATCTCACATCAAATTCTAAATCATCTTTCAAATTCCTACCTCATAATCCATCATTTCTTCTTCCCTAGCAAAAATGGCAAAATGGATAGAAACACTGCTTCTTACAGTCGTCACCATTGCTACGGTGATCACAACTTTCTTCTGCCTGCACAGTCCTGAGGAGTGTGGACCTGCAATGGTTATGCTCCCAATCATCTACATGTTATTGTTCATAGCATGGGTCATTAATCGTCATTCTTAAAATTTGCCGTATTTCTTATTTCTTAAATGTACCGTTTATTCGTCGTACTGTTCAATATAGTATGTGATATTTGTACTGTCAGTATTAAATGTTGTACTATTTGTCATAATATTGCTTAGTTACTAAGATAATATTTTGTGTGTTTTCTGCCAGTCAAATATTCCTATTTCTGTGCATTAAATGATTTTCAGGGTTATTATCGGTAATTTTGCCCGCATACCGTAAATATTAGTTATTTATTATGTCTGTGTTTTTCTAACAAGTCATGTAAATAAACTTTCATTTTTCACATAAAACAAAAACAAAAAACAACAAAAAAGAAAATTAACTTTGACTGTTGATTTTTCACTTTAACTGCTGCTTCAGTACACGAACAGTCGGTTGACAGACAAACTGCAGACAGTACAATTCACAGTGATTTGTACAATCAATCAAATCAATCATTCACAATTCAAATTTCCAAGATTTTTGTGTTAGAAGTCTTCTGAATATCACATGATTAGCAGAAACTCAACACTGCACAAAAATCAGGTACGCTTAACTGCCTCCTATACAGACAGTCCCTAATCAGGGTTTTTCTTGTTTTAACAGGAGCAACAAGTTTTGAGAGCTCAAATGGATTTCATATACATCCATACATCTCAAAGTACCATCATACAAATTTTCAAACTTCAATTCACTCAGACGCACCGTCAGCAGCTCAAACAGTCAACAGACGACCCGTTTGACCAAAAAAGTCAACTGACAGTCAAAAATGAAATTTTTTGTCAAAGTCCATATTTTGTCAAAGGATTCAACATTTGATCATTGGATGATCACAATTCATCAAGGAAAGATCAAAAATCAACAAAACCCTAAGATTCAAAATTAGGGTTTTTGCCTGAAAAGTCAACTCAACTTTGACTGATCATAACTCTCTCATCCTTCATCCAAAAAATGTCAACCAAAGCTCATTTTGAAGGAAATTCAATTATCTTTCAAATGCAATTGATCCCATGGTCATAGCATTCACCATTTGAAAAATATGGCCAAAGACATTACAGGTCATTTTCAAAGTCAACAAAAAGACACTTTTTTCAAAAGGACACACAAGGAGAACCAAAAATCATTTTGACATGAGACCAAAGACATTGGTTAGAGGACTCTTTGAGGTTTCCAAAAAGTGCAAGATCTCCTTCATATGACAAAAATTGAAGGATTTACACCTTGTTGAAGTTGGCTAAATTTTGGGAAAATGCATGAAATCAACATTGCTCAAAAATGTTTTTTTTCAAAAAGATGCCAAGTTTTTGTGGTCCAAACATCTTTGCCATGTTACTATGGGCCTCCCACGACCAAGACAAAGCCCACATCTATATTATCCATTTTTGACATAATTTTATCTTATTTTAAGATTAAAATTAAAGGAAATTGCATGGATAATTGATGGCTTGATCTCCAAGTATGACACACCTCCAAAGTCTTCATTTTTCTGCAGAAAATTGATGCCCAAGACAAGAGCATTGAATGGAGTCAAGGCTTGGTCAAAAATTCAAAGTTTTTTAATATTAAAGAACCAAACTTTCAACAAAGGCAACTATAGCTTCTTGCTTCACTTCCAAGCAGCCTTTGGGCTATAAAAGGAGTAGCATACTTCAGCAACAAGGAGGGACACGAAGAGATAGCAAGAGAATAGCCACAAACCTCTCAAAATTCTCAAAAAATCTCCATACTTTGTAATTTTCAAAATCAGTTTTCCAATCAATATTAATACAAACCAAGCATTCTAATCATCTTCTCAAAGATAATAGAGTAAGATTGAACTTTAAACACAGGCCCATGAGAGTCGTATAAAGCATATAATACTCTTCATGTACATATGAATTTTATTTTCGTTTTTGTATATGCAACTGATTTCAATGCTAACCAACCATCCTATCATGCTCATAAGGTCCTATGCAAATGATCTGGGCCTTAACATGCCAACTCCCACGTAAGGATAGCCATATGCCATTAACATAAGCTTATGAGTGTTCATACTTTAACATCTTCGAACCTATAGCTATGAGCATCAAACCACGAAACTAATGACATATTTGGATTCAGGGCATCATGTTTAGTGGATCTGGGTTGTTTTCATATGTTGCTAACGTGTGTTCTTGCAGGTTTGGGAAGCTACCGAAAATAACGTTTTTGCATCGTGAAATAGAGGGGGTTAAAAACCCCCGCTATCTGTCTGAAAAAGTGCATGGGACGGAGGTTGAAGACGACCACGCGTCCGAGCGTGGTTCGTCAGTCAACTTTTCAACCTTCTCTCCTCTGTTTCCATTGGTCCATGCAGGCGAGGGTGGGGACCAGTCTGACTTTGGTCTCCCACTAATCCCATGCCTTGCTTTAATCATGTGCTTCATGTGACCTCAGATCTGAACCCTTGGATCAATTCAATCTCCAATCCAACGCCTCACACACGCAGCTACACCATGCTCCCTCAGTCAACTTCCACACTTGATAAGTATCCTTTTTATATTTTCTATTTTATTTTATTTTTATTGCAAAAATAATTAAAAATAGTTTTAAATTCCAAAAAATTCCACAAAAAATATTTTAGACTTCTAAAAATATATATTATTTTCTGAAATAAAAATATTTTATTTTTCTTCATAATTTCAATATTTTACATAATTAATTAGTATATGTTTATATATTTACTTTTTAATTATTCTAACCAATCAAAAAATCATAAAAAAAATTGTTCTTTGTGTTAAATATTGTTTATATATCATAAACTAATTTTGTACATATTTAGGATAATTTTATCATTAAGTTTTAATTATTTGTGTAATTATTTATATAATTATGTTTTAATTAACTTAAAAAATCCAAAAACAATTTCAAAAAATTACAAAAAAATTAGTTTTGTTCTAAAAATCAGTTAACAAATGTTTTATACATATTTTAAACTTATTTGCTAGGTTTAATCATATTTCCATCTTTTCTTTATTTTAAATTAATTAATAATGCATTAATTATATTTAAAATAAATCACAAAAATACAAAAATATGCCTTTTATTTCTTGCAATTTAAAATTCCTAGATAAATGTATAGGATGTCAAATTCATGTAAATAGGCTAGTTTACATTTCCCGCACAATCGATGTAATAGCGTAGATTTACTTTCTGCACTTTACATTTCCGCATTTTAATTTCCAGCACCCATATAAACTGCGTGTATGTCAAAGATAAAATTGAACCGTCAGATCACTAACTTCAAAGATAAATATCTGAATTCAATCACAATCACATTTGCACCTCCTAGGGTAACCCCTTTTCACTCTTTTCAAAATCAAAGTTACATTTCTACTGTTTCGAGTACAAAATCGAACCTTTTGTTTATATCCGACGAATGGATAGATTTTTAAAGGGAACAAGGATAAAGACCTCCTAACTCAGGGTAGACCTCCTAGTTTGCTTGCTCAAAATCAAAACAAACAAAATTCTCATACACTGTTGTTTTTAAAACGAATTTTCCAAAAGACAATATTTTGTATACATCCAAACACGGATCATTACAAAATTAACGATCTTTTCAAAACATCTTTCGAAAGATAAACAAGCATTTGTATATATCCGCACAAGGATCATTACAAATTCTATTTGCAAAGGTATTTCAAAAACACAGGTAAAGCATTCCGAATCAATTGAAAAGTAAAGCAAATGAGCTAAGCAAACTAAAGAGCCCATGGATAACCATGGATACAAAGGGTGCTAACACCTTCCCTTTGTATAACCTACCCCCTTACCCAGAATCTCTCAAAGGTCTTTTTTCTGTTTCTTTTATAAACCTTTCCTTCATTGGATAAAATAAAAGGTCGGTGGCGACTCTGTAAACTTTTTCAAAAGTGACGCGAAAGCGTCCGATCGACAAAAAAAGAGTCAGTTCACGTATCCCACCCACGGAGGGGTATGGCCCGAAAGGACGGTCCACAATATGCAATCTGGCGATGAATTTCAAATCTATTCATTCAAAGTAGCATTTAAATGCATTAGTCTATATAAGGATCTCGATTTGCAAAATAAAAATATAGATTTTATTCTATTTTATCAAAATATGATCAAATGTCTATACATAATAATCTTGTCAACCTTTAGCATATTATTATCTAATAAATTAAGAAGCCAAAATAGAAAACTGACAAGAAGCTACAAGAATATACAACCCGGGTGTTGATGTGACTTGAGCAAAAGAGACGACCACAAGCTCTTTGATCACTGATACTCGTGTTGTTAAGGTATAAAACATTAGATGTGTGGTTTATGTGGAATGGAAAATGTCAGATGAAAGCCTCTTTATCACCAATGACTAGAGTCTGACTAGTATCGCCACGAATATACACATTTGATAGCTATCGACATCAGTCATGTATTTCTGTTTCCATTCCAAGTGCCCTTCAGCTCAAGATGTACATTGCAGTTTTCAACTGCTGCTCTTAACAGAGAGAAATCATCTCACACATTGGTGTATCCTTTAGAGCATGTAAGAACTAGATCAAATGTGTATCATGATCGAAAAGTATGAAATCCTTTGATAACTATGAACATTTCTATTCGTGAAAATCTTCATATGGTGAGGATCCACTTGAAGAATCACTATCAAATGTGGTTGTCTCTCTTGGAGATGATGGTAACGATTCTCTTTGTTGGGAAGACGAACCTGCAAGAGATTGAAACTTCATCCTCAAGTAATCAAGAGAACATAATAGGATTTGACCAGAATGAGAAAATCAGACAAGGAAGTCAAATATCAAAACAAATATGTTGGCTAACTTTGCAAGAATGTCACTGGACTCTATCATTTGATTGGCTAACTTCGCAAGTCTGGGGGCACATACAATCGTTGAAAAAGCTAATGTGAGTTTGCCATACTCATAAAGGTTAGATTTATAAAAGTATAATCATAATGTTAAGGTATTCAACTAAGTAAGAACAAAATACAACAGAGGAAAAAAAATAAAGGTAGAAGACCAAAAATGAATACAGCGTCACAAACATAATATACTTGTTTTATTTACACTAAAAATTATCACCAAAATATAACCTTGAAATACAATCAAGTAATGCAGAAACAAGTGAATAAATAACTCATGGTTTTACTTTGGATAATCAGAAATTTTCATGTATGTGTTCTTTGTAAGTTAGTCAAATCCAATCAAGTAGTGGAAAAAGACTGGGCTGTTGTATTTCTTTTCTTAAAAGTCCCTAGTAGAGTCGCTTGCTGTCTTAATCATGAGACCCTGATTAATACTATTTGGAAGTTTGAAACTCCCTCCAATGTTGAGCCTTCCTTACAAGGATTTATACAATTGACATGTAATAGATGAGGAAAGCTGAAAACACTCTCTCTAACCCTCCCCTTTTTGTTGGGCAAAACACATGTGGATCCTACTGCTTTATGTGAGACCCATTTCGAAAGTGAGGGACTTGTGTGTTTCATCCAATAAGAGAGTGAGTGTCTGAGAGAGTGTTATAAAGAGAGTATTCCTAGCCCTTGTGTTGTAGACCAAAGACGCCTCTTTCCTTACATGATGGGAACAGTAGCCTGTTTGCGTGCATAATGGTTAAAGCAACTAATTTTAATGGATAATATCTATCGGATCTTATCGGTGAACACTAGAGGTATTCTTTCACCTTGATATCGATTGGATTTAGTTTTGCTGGTTTTTGCAGTTGGGCCTTCTATTCTGATTGGTGCCTGGCTTCTTAAAACAAAGATCAGTTTAATAAGGTTTAGAGAAAAAGTAAAGAATATCTGAATTTATGGGCTGTTTTAACAATTGTCTAATGTAAACTCCAAGGATTTGGTCTAGTGGTAAAAAGATAGACCTTGGATCCGGTGGTTCCAAGTTTGGTTCCAAGTTTGAGCTCTGCTAGTATCATTGGAGGGAGGTAAAAGTAAATCCCTTTGTAGGTGTTCTTTGAACCCTAAGGGCTACCCTACCTTGGACACAAGCATATCCCCTCACCCTAAACTTTTTACATAAAAAAAAAAAAGCATTTGGTGCATTTACTTGAAGATATGTTACTGGTTTATTAACAGTTTTAGAAGACAATTTAGCCGCACTCTAATTGCCATGTTGGCTTGCTTTCTTTGCTGTTTCATTTGAAGAATTTCTCGTCTTAAAAATAACTTTTGGCCATACATGTACTCTCCTTTCTTTCCAGTAATATATTGTTCTTTTAGCCAAAATTAAAAAACCAAAGTTCCAAAAATTGAATTAATATTAAGCAGTCATAAATACAAAAGCAATAGCACAAAGGAAACAAATTAGCAAACCTTTTTGTCCTCTGGAGCGGAACTTCTTAGTGTGCCTCCTAATAAGTTTTTTAGCTTTTGTAATGGTCAGCTGCCTAGCAAAAGGAGAGAATTCCATATCACTTTCACTCCAATCACCTGGAAAATCATTCTCTGCTTCACCCCTCATAGTTCGGAGCACAAATGCCTTTGCCTTGCGACGCTGAGTACTGAATAGTCCTCTAATAGATGTCACAAATCCATCACCTGCACCATCACCTGGACGCTTGGGCCAAGATGGTGGATATTGATCAGACTTTCCTCCTTGGCCTTCATTGTCACTAAAATTGAGGTCAATTTCAGGAACACCAGCTCCGGTAGGCTGACTTTGACCTTTATCTTTAAATTTACGACCCTGCGAGATCCAAAGAATAGGTAAAATATGTAAGGGACTTCAGTAGAGAAACAGTTAAAAGTTGCCACCAAATAGATCTAGATATTGAATACATGATCTAAAGGAAAACACGCTCATAAACTTGCAGCGGTGGGTATAAATAGGGTATCTGAGTTCAACGGAAAACATCAGTTATATATAACTATAACCAACAAAAATGAAAATAGAAGGAAACTGTAAGTCACTCGTCACCTGCATTCCAGTCACAGACTTCAGGACCCCCCAGATGATGTGCTTCTTTACTCTGGAAAAGAGTTTTCGCCAAGTCCCAGTAAACTCCGGCCGGTGAAATTGATCCATAAGTAACTTGAGATCATTTACAACAATCCTCTGTCCTTCATATGTAACCAATAATTCCACCTGCGAGAAATAATGCTCTGTGTTTAAATTTGAAATGTTGCATCATAAGTGAAGATAGACAACAACTTTACCAATGCCCGAAACCACCTACCTGGCTAATTTTGATGTTGTGAAACTCCATCATTTTCCGTGGCCTTGATCTCTTCTCTTCATGTGACTTAGCCACCTTTTTTTCTTCATGAGATGAGCGGCCACCTTTAACACCTCTGGAATCTTTTGATTTATTCTTGGCTTCATCTTGTTGGTCGGCAGAACTACATGGGACATCTTTTGAGGAAGAGAAACTTTGCAAAACAAGTTCATTAGCTACAGATTCGGCAACAGTGTCTTCCCAACTTCGGTCAAAAGATGATGTCCTTCTCAACTCAGGGGTTAAACTAGTACTAGGGTTTTCTTTGGCACTCTGCACTTTGGTTATCTGCAGGCAGGTTACAAAAATTCCTTATGGAAATCTAGCTAACATCTAAAATTAATATAAATTAGGAGACAAGAACAAAACTGTATTCTTCTCTACTTCTCCCACCAATGCCGCCTTTCATATTATCCTCTATATTATTAGTAATTAAATAATAGAGTCATGTACTCGACAAATAATTAAATGCTTACTTGAGCTGATATAGCATGGACAGGAAGCTGACTGGTTGCAGGAAATAGCATTGCAGATATGCCAGATTTAGATGAGGCCTCAGTCTCTTTTATTGAGTGACTGTTTGAAGCAGAAGCTTCAAGGAGCGAACCTTTCTTTACACGCCTTGCACCAGCAGTGGTAGAAACCTTCCAAACTTCCTGTGTAAATAACCCCCAGTATATATTTGACCAACTGTATCTGCAAATTTAACCTTGGTTTTAACAGACGGGTTAATAAGGATTTTTAATCCTAAACTAACCTGCCTCCGTTGGGAATCTTGTTCTTCTTCTGGAAAGAAATACTCCCACATCATTCTGTACATCGTCTCCGTTAAATGGATCTTAAGGGGATAAATCTCTACCTATAGTTGAAAGTATTTTCACATTAGTTAGAGCCCAATGTCAAAATGTAGGCCATATTCTGAATCATGAAAAAACAAGCTTAAAATATAGCCTGTGTACTTGGGAGAAATAAGAAAATAACAGGACATAATTGTTAATATGTGAATTATATGGTAATACAAATTTTTAGTATTATTTAATTGTGCAATGGAGAACTTATACAGCTGTACAATTATCGTAGGAAAGATTTATGAGTGTTTTTCTAGTGTGCATTTAGTTTTTCTTTTTTGGTGTAAGGCTAAGAATTGCATCCATGAATTGGATAAGTTAAATTTGAGGAGTGCCAATGTGAATATCAGACATGTGAGTGGCGGAGAGACTTCCTTGCAGTAAACTTTGAAAAGAGGTGCATGATTCGGTAGAACTAATCAGGGGGGAAGAGAAAATTTTACACGTCAGCATATAGCATCAGGTTATTGATGACATGGACTGAAACAGGGCACTCTAAATGGATTTGTCTGAGACTCAAATGGATGAAAAGAAAATTTACAATGATCAAAGTGTGTGTTCCCGTTCAAACTTAGTGGGTTGTTGCGGATATCCACAACGTCGATCCCGATTGCCATGCCTACCGAGAAGACATATCTCTCTTATATCTTCTAAACTTTTTAGAGTAAGAGGGTATAAATTATATATTTTGAAGAAAAATCCACAGAATGGAGATATAACATTTCCATTTTTCTAGCTCCTTGATATTCACATTTTATATTTTCACTGCAATTAAATTTGTGTTACAAATGAGAAATTCACAAAAATAATAGTTTTTTCAAAGAAAGGTGTAATTTAGGCATGTTTATGATATACAGCTATTGATAACATTTAAACGGGCCACTTGATGTTAACAGACATCAATCCCACACCTACAGGAATGTAATCTTAAAATTTCAAATCGTTAAATTAGGCAGAGAATCAGACCAAAACCTTCTTGGAACTAACTAGACAATATTAATTATTTTTGGAGAAAGTATACATGAGATAACTTTATTACGGTATGACCAAATGGCCCTATCTTTAACCAAATACCACCCAAAAAAGCAAGAAAGGAAAAAACACAAATTAGAAAAGGAACCCAAAACAAATTACCTGAAAAAGTTCAAGAGAAGAATTTCCATCTCTTGGAGCTCCCTGTTGAGCATCAACCCGAAGCATCACTTTTCTGGAAAAACATTCATTAAAAAGAAAGCAGTTAAGCCTATGACACTTGCAATAAGGAACACAGAAATGTATAGAAATTTTCAAAATAAAAATGCAGATGAATGAAGTCTCAGTGCAATAGGGTGCAGTACTATGTTGTTGATTGCGAATAGCGGTGCATAGCGCCAAAACCCCAAAATGCTATGGTGGCATAGAGGATATCAGAACGACAGATATTGTGAAGACAAAAATAATGTACATAGTAAACATAAATTCTAACTACATATATTAATACCTTAAAATAATATCAAACTCTAATTCTAATATGGTATCAGAGTCTATCCTAGACAACTTGTTGGGCTTCCCTCATCGTCCACGCTTCGGGCTCATTGAGGCCCAAGCGTGAAGGGGTGTGTTGGAATTTCCGCCTTAATTGCGGTCAGCCCCTAGTCGCCTTAATTGCAGCACTTTGGCTTGCCTTGAATGCAGCCCCCAACACCTTCATTGTGTTGGGTTTGAAGGGGTGAATTTAGTCCCACATTGCTCAGATATATGTCTTTTGTTATGTTTATAAGTGGAGGCAATCCTCACCTTACAAGCCGGTTTTGTAGGAATGAGTTAGGCTCAATCCAAATAATTCTAAGAATATTGTATAGTGGTAATGGATATACAAGCACTAATCTCTTTATATAGAATATTCTAACCTTATTAGCCTTACTTAAGGTCCAAACATGAATTACTACTAAAAATACCAATAATAAAATTAACTATGTACAACATTTACTATCATATGCAACAAGGTACATCCTCTATAATTCAGTGATGTAAACAGGAGCAGCGCTAGTGATTCATAAGGCTAGTAGACATGCTCAACGATATCAAGAGCACAAATACAGCAAGTTGGTAGGAGAGAGAGAGAGAGAGAGAGAGAATAAGCCATTTATAGTAACTTAAAAGGAGGGCGGATGGAGTTCGGCTAGAATTTCAAACATAATCAAAAAGTAACCTAACTCCTCTGTAACCATTAAAACAACCCTTGAACAGAAAATCAACAAATATCAAAATATTGACCTGTAAGCACCAATAAACTAAAAAAAAAGTCCAGGAAGAGTTACATACTTTCCCCATTCAGTTGGAGGATTCCATGCTGACAAAAGCATATCAGACTTGGCATTAGGCAGGCAGTTTCTGACAACAAAATATTTTGTTGTAAACTGAGCAACACCGACATCCTTGTAATCCCGGTCGAAGTCATATATCTAAGCGTTTTCAAAAACTAAACCAAATGAGCATACTCTTGCAAATTGAGACCAAAAAGAAGGAAAAAAAAAAAAAAAAGGAAAGTTGCAAAACTGAGCTAGCAAGAAACCACCATTCTCAGACATTTGAATCTGGTCAAGAAAGAAAAACTAAATAAGACTTATGTGATATTTTCCTTGGTTCCAACTAGGGGTGTTCGCGGTGCGGTTTGGTTCGGTTTTGAGCATAAAAGCCATCCTAACCGCGAGATAAAAATGCATGCGGTTCGGTTTGGTTCGGTTAATTTTTAAAAAGTCATCCAAACCAAACCAAACCAAACCAATGCGGTTAGGATCGGTTCGGTTGACTGCGGTTTACACTATAAAATAAAAATGTACTGAAATAAAAGGAAAAAGGAAAGTAATTCAATGTCAATATAATATATGATATTATACCATGCAAAAGAAATTATATTACAAGAACAGTAGAGAACTAAAAATACATATATTAGACCGTAGAGAATTATATATATATATATATATATATATATATATATATATATATATATATAAAATACAAAAATTAAGTGGATTATGCCAAAACTTAAGTTAATAAATTAATTATTAAAATTCAAAACGTTAGATGTGGCTGTGTGCAATTGAATTTGGAAAGATAATAAATTAATTATAAAAATTTAAAACTTAAGTTAAATATGCGGTTTGGTTCGGTTCCGTTCGGTTTCGTGAAATAAAAACCGCAAACCAAACCAAACCGTGCGGTTCAGTCTAAAAACCATCCAAAATCATCCAAACCAAACGCGGTTTTTTGCGGTTTCGGTTTGGATTGGTTCGATTTGCGGTTTTGCTTTTGGATTGGTTCGGATACGATCACCCCTAGTTCCAACAGTAGTCAGATTAAGACATTGAATGGCTCGCTAACGTAGAAAAAGATCAGTTTTGTATCGATGCAAACCATGTACAAAATTTAACCACTGATACGAGAAACTTTTAGGACATATATTTCAAGAGTAGATTTGATAGAGACAACAGTTTATACTTTCCGTGAAGCAATTTGGCAATGGACTCTGCCAGTTTTGGAAGTGAACATCGAGAAAAGTGAGAGAGCACAAGCTTGCTACATAAATCTTACCATGTCATTGATCTCGGCTTCAGCAAAGGATTTACCGTCAACAAGCATGCTCCAAACAACTTTGTTAATTTGCAGAGATATCCGCATAGCATACGAAGGACTTTTGTTCTTCTCCTTCTCTGTCAACCTTAGCTGCGCAGCTTTTTGAAGAGCTAGCCTTAGTGCTACTGACGCTGCTTTTCTAGATTTTTGTGCACTTAATAGCTCTCTCTTCAATCCTTGAACCTGCCGGTGTTTAATTAGGCAAGAACATTTGTCATATATTGAAAGATGCATACAAATACAAAATACATCTCAAAATTACTCACTACATCTCATTAAGTGGCAAGTAAGGTTATGCACATTTCTTAAGAAAATCATCGAGTATACTAACTTTCATGATAAAATGAGCTTTGTGACTAAAATATCCTTATTAATATACTCCTTTCGTTCCCGATTACTTGTCGTTGTATCACAAAAAATTCTATCAATTTATTTGCCATATTCAAAGTTTAATGCAACATTAATTATTGTTTTGTATATAATTATAATACCCTTAGTATTTATGGCAAAGAGAAATATGTGGGATGAGATAATAGTATATAGTTAAGGGTGTTATAGAGAAATGAGAAATAATTATATCAAAAGTAATAAAAGAAATTGTGAAAGCTTAGGAGCTAGTACTATGCTAATGAATAATGCAATATCTTGTGTATCAACAAAAAACGTTATGCAATATATTTCCCATCCTTCTCTCTATTATAGTAAGCCTCCTCTCTATTTATAGAAAGCACTGCATGCCTTATTTGGCCAAACTACCTTCCAACAAAACTACTAACTAACTACTACTAACTAACTACCCGTTAACTAATTAGCTAACAAGTAACAACCTAACAATAATATACCTATCAACTAACCAAGTTCTGATACCAATCGAATAGAACTAACTGTTATATTATTACGGAAAATGGGAAAGAATCCCCTTTGCTTATAAGCAATAGCATCACTCCGAAGGTCTACCTACTTCCCAATGCCAAAAGGCCCTATTCCTCTCAAATGATTAGACAAGACAATCCCCTCTCTGATTCTCCTCTCAATATGCAGCATGCGTTATTTTCCCTAACTACCTTTAAATAGAACTACTAGCTACGCATCAACTATTTAACTAATTAAACAACTACACCTCCGTAACGATTTATAAGCGAAAATCAAAATGTTTACATATTAAGAAAATTCAAATTTTTGTAGTTTTTCTGAAATATGTTTTATGAAAAGATGTAAAAACAATTTCAATTGGTTGTTGTTGTTAAATAAGCTTGAATCTCTATGCCAAAAACTAGCTCAAAGCGTGAAATTGCCCCCACTTATTTATACATTCAATAGCCTAGGAAACTAAGCAATGTGGAACTTCAAACAACTCCAACAACACAATTATCAACTTCAAAACCCACCCTAACACCTAGTGTGGGTCTTGGTCAAATTCCCACATTGCAGTCCTTAATCCGACTCTGATACCATGATAAAAATGTTTAGATCTCAATCCCAAAAACTAACTCAAATGATGAGGTTGCCCTAACACATTTATAAATCCAACAGCCAGAGAACCTAAGCAATGTGGGACTTCAATCAGCTCCAACAACACAACTATCAACTTCAACAGTTTATGGAAAAAAATTAAAGAAAGCAAATTTTAATTTTATCTTGAAAAAGAAGCATTTTTAGAATAAAATGCTTAAATAAAATGAAGTTGACGATTTTTTGCTTAAAATTTGCATCAAAAAAAATGTGTATTTTTTTGCTGATAAATCTTTATGGAGGGAGTATTTAACTAACAAGTAACAACTTCTTAACTAACAATAACAGTCCTATCAAAGATATGGCCAAAACTTATGTTTATAAACAGGGAAAATCATCACCTTACAAACCAGTTTTGTAAGGTTGAGAAGGTCAAATACAAAATTCTAAGAGTTCTATTCAAACACCAAATATATTAGCATTATATCCAAATCGTTAGTCTCAAGACTTTCTTAATAACTTCTCTAATAGTCTTTCTAAGGATTCATCTTCCTCTAATTTTTTTGACTTCTCTCAATTAGATCTACTCTCCTTATCACAGAATCTACAGATTTTCTCTCTACATGCCCAAACCACCTAAGTCTATTTTCCACCATCTTCTTTGCTATAGGTTTTACCCCAACACTCTAATATTTTCATTTCTAATCCTATATTGTCTAGTCTTACATCACATTCAACACAACATCCTCGTCTATGTTGCACTAACTTTGTTCTTGTGTTGATTCTTAATCGTCCAACATTTTGTCCCGTACAACACCACAAGTCTTACCGCAGTCCGATAAAAAAATTCTTTGGCTTGAGCGCTACCTTTGAGTCACTTAAAACCCCTGAAATCCTCCTCTATTTCAATCACCTAACTTGAATTCGATGGTTTACATCCCCTTCTATTTCTCCATCATTTTATATTACGTCCGAAGATATTTAAACCTTGTGACTCGGGGGATGATATGGTCTCCAACTTTCACCTCAAGATTAGAAATGCTTCTTCTTTTGTTGAACTACATTCCATATACTCCGTCTTACTTTTGCTTAGGCGAAAACCATGAGTTTCTAAAGCTCGTCTCCAAGTCTCCAACCTCTCATTTAAATTCTCATTCGACTCTTCAAATAGGACTATATCATCTACAAAAAACATGCATCTCGGTGCAAGCTCTTGGATAAATATTTCAAATATAACAAACACAAAATTATCACTAAGCACAGTACATAATTGATTTCATTTTTTTTTTATATAAAAGAGCTGGAAGATTTAACAATAAGCAACTATAATTTGACCAAGACTTTCAAGTCAGTTAAAATATTGTTGATCAGGTTCATTTCTTACCAGCATAGATCTTCCACCAGTTATCATCCACGAGTCACTTTCCTTTTCAGCATGTACATCTCCAGAAGAGTCACACCAAAGAGATAATTTTCTAATATCATCAAGAAGCAACTTTTGTTCCCTTTGTCTTTTTTCAAGATTAATTTTTGCAAGCTCCACCTCTTCAACACCATCAGGAACCACCTCATCTGCCTCTTCTTCAACATCATCATCATCTTCGGCTGGAAAGGACAGGCTACTTTTCCGAGGCCTGAGTTGAGAACAATATACATTTACTTGGAAGTACTCATCATATATCGTAAAATATAATGTGTTTCATTTAGGTTACTTGAAAGCCAAAAAAAAAATCATATCAATGTAAAACTTGATGATCAAAGTTATAGTTAAATCTGTGAATAAATATCAAAAGAAAACACTCTGATATAAGTATTTTTACACAATTAAAAAAAGAGTAAATCTAAAAAGAAAACTACTCAAGCAGTGATAACATCTAACCCCTATTTCAAGTCAGTATCTGCAATAAAGAAGCTAAGAGTCAATAATAAACAGAGGTATCGGCTGATGCGAGGCTTCACTATACCAAATAACTATACCTACAATACAGCATATTGTTATATCTAAATAAAGTAACAACTGAAAAATCAGTCACAAATGAAATCTCTGGGAGTTGAACTTCTTGAAAGAAGCCTGTTGATATTTGAAAGAAGCCTGTAGCATATTTCTTTTTTAATTAATACTCTTAACTATGCAATTCCCTATATAACAGAATTTCCATGGTGCTATTCAAACACACGGTTTCAGCAAATGTCTCTCGTCTTCTGATGATATTGTCATAACTTGTAATGATTGGCAAAGAATACTCCAATTGAAATAACATCTTCTGAATCAGTTTAAAACGAAAGATATGGTAAACTACGCTATTTTTTATGTATTGAGGCAGGCTAATCTAAAGATAGTCTAATAATTTCACAGTTGGAAGAAACTTGATACCCTGGAAAAGTAAGAAAAAATGTAGTTGCAAGATCAAGCTCTAAGGAAGAATATAGGGTCATGGGGTAACATGTGAACTCATTAGGTTGAAGTAGATGCTCAAGGAACTTCAATTTGAAGAAGCAAGAACAATGATACTAATCTGTAATAATCAAGTTGCCTTGCATATCGCTTCAAATCAATTTTTCCATGAGAGAAAAAAACATATTGAGATAGACTGTCATTTTGTCAGAGAGAGATCAAATCAGGCGACACTCTCACAAGCTTTGTCAATTCTAATGGTCAATTGACAAATGTTTTTACAAAGTCCCTATGAGGTCTAGAACTAATTATATGTGAGGCAAGCTTGGTGCATTTGATTTATATATTCCAGTTTGAGGGGGAGTGTTGATACTTGTAAATACAATCTTAAAATAGAATAGTTCGTAGCATATTCCTTTTTGTAATTAATACTCTTAACTGTGTAATTCCTGATATAATAAACTTCTGTAGTGCTATTCAAACACAGTTTTGCCAATTGCCTCTTGTTTTCTCTTATTTTCAATAAAGACAATTGTGGTCCTAGCTTATGTAGTCAACTTGTCATTTATGCCACAATACCTTTTTTAATAACCATCTCACAGATATTAATGCATCAAATTTAAAAGAGTAATCAATGTTGTAAACATAAAAAATGAATTGCTACGTTACATTAGAGATAATTAGCATTATGATTAGGAGTGAGTCGCAGCATACTTGTGTTTGAAATAGGTAAAATTTGGAAAGAAAAAATTAATTTAGAATGAACACTGGGAGATAGTAGGCTGGTCCTTACTTTGGTAGGCGTGCAAAGAGAAGATTGATCAACACATCCAGCATGACCTGAAACTGGCGAGATGTCATTGTTGCCGTTATATTACGAGAATTGAATGTGAGCTCCTTCAAAGGTTTCACCTGCAGTTGGACTCGTGTTTAAACTAAAATGAAACATTTGACATAGAGTATTGATAGCCATGAGAAATGACATTTACTAACTAGATGTTAAAGAGTTCCACCTCAGATGAAGTATGGTGTGAACATATGTTTATAAATGGGGGAAAATCATTATCTTATAAGCCTGTTTTATGGGGTTGTGTTAGGCCTAACCGCAATTCTAAGATGGTATTAGAGTCTCGTTCAAGATTCATTGGACTACTTACTATCAGGTTTCTGTTATCGGGTCCCCCACCATTTATAATCATGCACCAAGCCCAATAGTGTTGGGCGAGATGGGGTGTGTTAAAGAGTTCCATGTTTGATGAAATATGGCTTGAACATATGTTTATAAGTGGTGTCAATCTTCACCTCACAAGTTAGTTGTGAGAGTTTTATGGGCATGGGTTAAGTCCAACCACAGTTCTAAGACTAGAGAAACAAACTGTTCTAAGATATGCGTAGCTTGGAATATATTGACTTACTAAGGAAAAAGACTCATTTATATGTTTACAACATAAGTATAAAATAACTCACTTTCAGTTCTGGCGTGCCCCCTTTGTGCCTTGTGTACCTAAAATACATATCACAGGGCATAAAAACTCTCTCGAGAAGAGCACCTGTACGCATTACTTTTGGAGAACTTCTAAGAATTTTCGGAAGCCACTGCAATCCAGCTCCAGGATCAACATCTGTTGGTGCGACATGAGCCTGTACGTGCTCCAACATAACAGAGAACTCCATTCTTTTCCATGTCATTTCAGGTTGATATTCACCAATATGTACGTCCGTAGCACCAAAAGCTTTCTCAATCATCTCATAACCAACATGAAGGACTGAATGAAACGATCGAGCCAAAACACGGCCACTGACAGCAGCCAGCAGAAATCTACCCTGTTTGTCAAAAAAAAAAGTGAGGTTGTTTTAAAAGCATGAACAACTTCTAGAAGATCAATAAATGAATAAAAATATCAAATAAAGGAATGAAGCACCAAGGAGGTACAAAGTAACAAACTGCCGGTTATTGTTACTAACATTCACCGACAATTAAATCTAACAAATAAAAGGGGGGCCGCCACTAGGAGGAAAGCATATTTATAAGTACAAAACAAAACAATGTGCTAAGTAAATTGATTGACAATACCGGAAAATAAACTGAAAAAGTGTCATAAGTAATTTAATAAAAAAACAAAATTGAAGGCAAACAAAATCTCAAAAGCTGCCTGCTGCTTTAAGTGTCCACACTTAGTAAACTTACATTTGCATCCTCCGAGTGAAGATTAAATTGAGGCTCAATGACATTCACCATGAAGTGTCGAGTCCCATCTGAATCATCTATGTTCTCCATCTTAGCTATCAATGCACAAAAAAGAGGAAATAGAGTGGGTATAAGACTCGGGGGAAATATTTGAACTTAATAAAAAAAACTCAATGATCTTGCAAGCAATAATACTATTTGTAGCAACAGATGGTATATTTAACTATCTATTTATCGTGTGATACTGGTCTCTAATCTAATTTGCATATTTTTCGAAGTCAAAGCAGTTAACAAAAGTTAATGAGGATATAAGGCATACCAGATAGCAAAGTGTCCTCCTTAACTGAATTTGAAGGAGAAGAAATTGACCCAGAAGTACCTGCTTGCTGAGAAGGGGGAGACTTAGAAATTTTACCAGTGGCAGGACCCTTTGAAACATCATCTTGACCTAAATCGGCTCCATCATGCTTTTTGTTTTCCTCGAGTAATTTCCTCTGTGCATATTGCCGAGATGGAGAAGGCTTAGGAGGCTCAAAGGCTTTAGATAGGCCACCAACCCAAGCCCAAACAGCATCTCTGTTTTCAATAGTCCACAAAAGCTTAAGACCATAGACAAACACACGCTGACAACCGTCAGCTATTACCACATTGTAACCATCGTCAT
Source organism: Vicia villosa (assembly GCF_029867415.1). Classification (NCBI taxonomy): domain Eukaryota; kingdom Viridiplantae; phylum Streptophyta; class Magnoliopsida; order Fabales; family Fabaceae; genus Vicia; species Vicia villosa. The sequence continues at coordinate 38,989 of NW_026705325.1, forward strand.
CACTTGGGTCCGACCGCACATGTTCATCAGTTTCACTCCCATTTTCAAACTCAGACCGTACATATGTCATCTCAACATTTCTTCTCCCTGCTTCTTGCCACGCAAGTAACCTGGCAGGGTCGGCCTTTGAGGATTGTCTTCTGATAGTGAAGTAATCGGAGGACAATAGAAACCCATCATCACGATTTTTCTCTGTCATGTAACCTTTGTCAGAGGTGATTTTGTCTGTTGATATAGATTGTGAACTTTTCAGTATCATGTTAACTACTTTAGCAACACTAGCACAGGCTTCCTTATTTATGAAAGCTTTGAGCATATGAAAGTCAAGACCCTGGTAAACAAGATCAAGAATGTCACGCTTGCTTTCAAAAGTATATTTTTGCTTGCCCCTACTATAACACAGTTCATACTTTAGTTTTGTCATTGTAAAAGTCAGTCCTTTGGCTGGATCATCATCATCTAAAGGCATGTTCTTAATAGAAGCTGGGGTGGCATCTAGACGAAGCATGAATTCAGTCATCACTTTATCTAGTGAAAGATTGCCTGACCTGACAAATCTCGGAACTCCAAAACGCGGCCAACGAGAGAAACTCCGCAGCTTATGTGGAGGATTGTAGTTCAAGTTCCAGAATCTTAATATCCATGCTAGATCATGAGCTCCAAAGTTAAATGTAGGGGACATGCGTGAAACATTTTGAGATACATGAGGAGGATCAAATACAGTAGCACCTCCTTCAGTATTATCTCTAGAAAAGGAAGCTGGGAAATGTTTTTCTAATGAAAGAGGAAAGGGTCTAAGAGAGAAGTTCCATCGGAGAGAAAAAGAAGTCGATCGGAAGGGATCAAATACTTTGTCGCGAGCTTTTCCCTCAGCTGGTAGAGCAAATAAATAATGATTCATGGGATCTCCGGATCCACATTCCCAGTCCATTGTAACTTCAAGAGTAAAGATAGGGGCTTCTAAAAATGCACCAGAGACTCCTGTTGGAATTTTGAAACCACATCGATTTGCCAAACTTTCCAAACTACTTAATAAAAACTTGAAATCTTTGGCAGAAACAAAAACACGACCATCAGACTGGTGAATTTCCATACAGCTACTTACAATTTGAAGTTTATCAACCTTTTCATATGGATCTGTAGTTGCCGAAATATTCCATCTTGATTCAGAAAACAGTAGGGAAACTTTTCCATGTATGTAATTTCTCATGTCATCCCACCATGGTAAACTCCGCTCCTTTTTTGGTGGCGGAATAAGTGGACCAGGATTCCTAACACTTAGATTAGCCCTCCGAAGTGCTACAGTGAAAGCATAGCTAACATCAGCAAAAGCTGGTTCATAACCCACCCCAAATGATACCTCGCCTTTCTGGAAATGTATTGGCAAATCCGAATATGTCTTTATAGGTGGAGTAGTACCACTGGCCGATCGTAGCATGCGAACCTTTCTCCATCTCCCAACATAGACATCTTGATATATTTGTGGTTGAAAGGTAGTTGCCTAGTTAAAATAAATAAATAAATAAGGCAAAGGAATGGAAATACTACTGCACAAAATGTAGCCAAGTCCCCAAAACGGGTAAAGAAATATACAAGTACGCAGAAAATATGCAATGATGTAAACGTGTATAAAGTAGTAATTAGATATAAGACACGTCTTAAACAACAGAACTATCCGAAATCATTTACCGAGAATTTCACTAGTAACTTGTTGCCTCTCCCCCTATTTAGTGAAGTGGTTGTCTTGTCTTCTTAGATAGTATAAATTATACCAACAATTATACGTTTATACCTATAGTATTAGTAAGTAACTCACCAAAAACTATTCTACTACTAAACAACATATGAGCCTATGCATTTATAGAATTGTGTTATTTCCCTGTTTTGACTACATTTATAAAATAAAACAAATTCCAATTCAATTTTAAGAGTCATAGGAAAAATCACGACCAAATTATGGAATAGAACATAAAAGTATTCAGCTACATCTAGAGCTGTATGGCTCTTTTGATGGTCAGGATATGACAGAGACAAATAGGATAAGAGAGTTAGATAAGGTATAATCATATCCTGGTTTTGATGTGAACCTACTAACAAACTAGATACTGCTATATCTTTGAGATTAGCCAAGTAATGATATGATATAAATTATACTAAAACGAAAAAAGTATCTTTATGACAAAATTACATTTAATTTAAATTAAACTTCAATGGAAGTGCAGAGACAAGTAAATTTCAATGGAAACACTTCAAGTCTATTTCATATGATAACTCAACGTCAAATGTGATTAATATCTAATATAATTTAAAGGCAAGCCTTAACGGCATATATGCTAAAACTCTTAGAGTTACTTCTCTTCCCGTCATTCTTTAAGACATTTGTATCAAAGTCATGCTTATTTTACCAGAGCCAAAGAATAAAAACAAATATTTAGATTTTAAAGATAAAGTGAATATAATGAGATATCCATTCAAAGCTTGTGTCAATAAGAGACTTCTGGATTTGTCCAGAGTGAATCAATTACTTGTATGCCAGTATCCCAATTTACAGAGAAATGCAAGAATTTTCAAGAATGATTATTTTGTTAGCTCATTTATAAGATAAAAGGATCAACCTTGGCTTCTTTTTAGTGCTCAGAAATATGCAGAATGACAGGAAAAACTCTGTTCCGTGCTGTGAGTTTCCTAATTTTAATATTGTGCATTTTTTAAGAGGTTATCTTATCTTTTGCTCAAGGACTTCCCACTGTCTTCTCTATTGGAACCATCTCAAAGAGAAGGACAACTATGACAATCAGGCATTTCTCAAAGGGAGGTATCTTGATTTATTAATTTACTTTACTCTCTTGTAACAGTTAATATTTACTGCAGCACTTGAAGACAACTATTCCATATAATAACAGGTATAATGCTATCAATATTAAGTTTTTAAAAAACGCCTATAGAAGGAAGGGAGACAATGAGGTTCTCTTAATATTACCTGCTGAGCCAACACAAGACGACCTTCACATTTACCGGAACTTCCGGAGAAAAGAGGAAATGTATAATTCCGAAGCTGGACCACAAGAGAGCCCGTATTTAGGAGGATATTAGTCCCGTACAGTCGAGAGAATGGTATATTATTTTCAAGACAAACAGGATCAAGCTTCTTCAGAATCTGAATCATCCCAGCATCTCCGCCATCAATTTTTTTCAAGCTTAGATCTAAATCTAATGCAGTTATAGAAAGAAGAGAAGTCCTCGAAGTACTAGGTTTGAAACCAGCCTGGAAATCTTCTTTATAAGCACCTGACCCTTCCGATAACACTAGATTTTGGCATGCCTGGTAATATGATCGGAATGATCTCTTATAAATTTCTTCTCTTATGGATTCAATAGCAGTATCATCTTTTACATCAACCTCAATATTGTTAAAAGAAAATTTTCCTTCTTGAGAAGAACTAATGGTGTCCACAGATTTAGGACCATGTTTCGCCTTCGATATTAATTCATCTAGAAAGTTCATCCGGATAGCCAACTCACCAGCCTCCTTCTTCAGTAACTGATAGTGTTCATCAAGCCATCCCTGGATTGGTTCCTCTTCAATATCAGCAGTTAATTTGCGTATACAAAATTTAAGGCATCCAAATTGAACAGAACTGGGTTTCTTAACTTTAGAGCTATCTTTCTTCACAGGAAAAATCAAATTTGTCTTTGAAGCAATTATGAGCTTCAAACCTCGTAACATATCCTCAATGACATCATCAATGGCACGCAATTGCAATCTGTATGGCATGCAAATATGAACATCAAGACCTTGAATTACCCAATCCCATGTAGTGACCACATGTCCTTTTGCATCAGATGAGCTAGCAGAGATACTGGGAATTCGTGAAATTTGCATTCGACTACTCTTGAAGATCCTAGCCCCATTGAAACTAAGCATAAGTCCTTCAAGGAGCACTCCTATACGAGCATTTTCAGAGAATATTGACTGCACCTGAATCATACCATCAACTCCATCTCCTAGCCCAGCCGAAATACTTAACATTTCTACATCAACAGCGAAAATTGATTCTTTGTGCTTCTGCTTTTCAAGATGCCCTGATTCAGTGGTAGCATCTCGTCCATGAGATGCATCTCCCATGTGTTCAAGCTTGCTATTATGTACCAGTAACTTCAGCTGCAATACAAGTTCAATTAGTGATAGATGTACATCAGGCTCCCACCTAAGAGTGATGTCAGTAGCACTAAAAAGAGAACAGACGGCAATCTGTTTTAGTCCACCAGATCGCCGTACAAATTTAGCATTCTGCATATCAAACAATGCCACCTTTGTTACTGGCCGATTTTCCTCCATATATTCCTGATAGACAGATCTAGCTCTTTCAAGTTCAATCTGCGTGGACTGTTTCTCTTTGTTCGTGCACAAATTGAATTGAAAGATTTCAAGAGAGACAGAGTACTTGAGCTTCTGGCATTCATTGGAAATAGTGGGCATTATCAGGGCATTGCGTGGGGTACCATCTTCTGCGACATCTATTATAACTTTACCGCCTTGCGAACCATAATTAACACGCTTCGGGTCTGGAACAGTTGCGTTATCCAACCCTGTCTCACCCCAAATATATACAGAACACCTCTCAAGATTGAATTTCAAAATCTGAGTTCCCTTCCCTGAAGGTTTTGATAAACGCCCTTGGCTGTTAGTGGATTTTTTCTTTGAAGCCGATAGGGTTTTTAATAAAGCTTGAAATGATATGGCTGTTGATATGAGTGACGCTATTCGTTTGAAAGTTAGATAAACGCCCATTCCAGTCACATCAATTGATAAACCTAGCCTAGGACCATCACCTTCAGGAGATTCCATGTCCTTTTTCCCCCAATCCAAATTAACCTTTGCAATGTGCATAATTGAGCCACAATTTGATTCCACACCAAAAACACTTTCTTTCAAGAACTCTTGATATTCATCAGCCATGTGGAGATTTAACTCTCCAAGTTCAACATGTACTGTCGTCCCCGTATTTGAAATGTTGTTTGCAAACAGATGTGATGATTGTGAGCATCCCTAGAATTGAAAAGAAATAAAACTGAAGTAAATTTCTTTGCACAACTAATTTAAAGGGAAACAATAAATGTAAAACAAGGATAACTACCTCTAAACAATAGAACTCAAGTTATAATAGATACTCAATGTAAAATAAATTAAATGAAAGGAATTTCAATTTTAAACATACAAAACAAACCCCAATAAATTGTGAGAATGTACTCTTTAATTAGTAAAGCTATCAGCACAATTAGAACGCTATTAGTATAGTTGCACTTAGTTTTACTAACTCTTGTACAACTGCCAATGACGGCTATATTAGCCTCTGCCTATCTATTTCCAGTGATGCAGAGCTAAGTTCAATTCATTTCAGTTATATTCGTTTGCAGTTTCATTATATTTTCTCAGAACTTCAAGATGTATCAGAGCCTCTTGACCTTTAACCATGTCATCCTCTGAAATATCTCCTCCTCCACCACCATTTGCAGTGGATCCTCTTTCTATAGTTAGCGCGTCGCCACACTCTCTGGTCGCCGAAAACACTATTTCCAGCAAATTCACAGTTACAGTTGTGTTTTCCCACACCATGAAAGAATGCCTAGATGATAAAAACTTCATCCGTCTGTCGTCGCCAGGTTGAACCTGTTATCAAAGTTCATTGACCTCGTCATTATCTGGTTTCCCATAGATTCCTCCATGTTTCCTCTCCGAGCCAGATCGCATTCAAAATCGTGAGGAAGAAGTCTATCTAGTGTGGGAAGCACGGGATCAATTGCTCTGTTCTTGGTTCAATCTTTGCTAACCACCGCCATTCAAACGTTGAGCTCTCAGTTGCATTCCCAGATATGAACTCTAGGAAAACACCAACTGAAAACAACACTTACCTCAAAAATAGAACAATTGCATGCTTTATAAAGCCAAAGGAAATATTAGTCCATTAGACTCACGTAAAGTTTCCATCCTAACTCCTTGCTTCTTCTAAAGGTGACTGAGTAAAGTTTCTATCCTAACTCCTTGCTTCTTCTAAAGGTGACTGAACGTAAGAGCAGAAACCTAAAAGTACTGCTACTCAAAGAATTAAATAATGTCAAACTAATTTTTGTAGAAGATATTTTACTTAAGATTAATGAGGGGGAAATGAGAGGAGTCATGAGATGCAATAGCATCAAAAAAAAATCTGCTTAAAGATTAAAATTTTAATTATTTTTGTTTCATACTTGCATTATTATTTTGGATGGATTATATTCTTCAATAAGCTTCACTACAAGATGTTAGGCCAGTTTAGAGAATTTTAAGTAATTTTCACAATATTCTGTCTTCACTACAAGACTCAAATAATACATTTGGAACCTAGTTTATAGTTAATACTTCAATGATTATTATTTTCCAATAATGTCGCGGAAAACATCAGAGAAGAATGTTTTGAATTCACATAAATATTATTAGTTCAGGATAAGTTAATGGTTCTCATTTCATCAATAGGTTTGTTAAGATTTGAACTTGAAAGCTCTGCTTACCCAGCTATACCTAATAACTCTTGAGTTCAATAAACAGAATTTTCAAATCAGTCTTATTTCCCTTTTATAGACCTATTAATTGAACGGTAGGAATATGGGCTTCAATAAGTACAATTCTCATTCAAAAGAAAGAAAACTATCATGGTAATATGGCATATCCTTTGAGCTCTTACCCTTTGTGGGCCGTGATTTAAATAGACCCATTTTTCAACTTCATTTGAATGACATCCTTACTTTAGATCATCAAGTAGAAATAGAATCTAATTGACACGTAATTAAAAGAGAGCTAAGATGCATGAAGATCCCAAACTAAAAAAAAATCACATTAGACATTAAACTAGCCATACTTACAGTGTTATAACCTACTGGAAACATTTTCCAAAGAAATGACTCAACTTTTTAAAACGTAATTAGCAACTTGTTGCAATAATGAAGACGCAAATAAGTTCAATACTTACATGATACACTGGAGAACCAACCATGTCGAAAAGCACTATTGTCATTTCAGGAGCTGAGACATTGCATGTCCACATGATGATCTCGCCATCAGTTGATTGTGGCTTTGTGACAACAGAAGCTTCTTCTCTAAGAACCATTTTTTTCTTCTTAGAGAAATGAAGGAGAAGCCATGGTTTTAGTTGGCTCATTATGATGTTGCACTGAGTACCTCCTAATTTGATTTCAGTTTCAGCTCTAACAGGTGAAATTGGCTGATACAGAGGAAGAATCACAATAACAATGATAGTAAGTTACCACATCAGATACAAAGAAATTTCAAGCTCCCTATGAAAATACACACGTACAAATATAACCCCACAAAAAATTGAGCAGTGAGTGAAAGAGACAAACTTGAGAATTAAAAATTCCAGTTGTGTGCCCAAAAGAAATAAGTTCCAACTTACTTAAAACTTCTGTTTTTATTGGGCAGCTTCATTCCTTTAATTAAACCTCTTATTTATTTTTTCCAATCTTTCTGTTAGAATGTCAGGGTCAGTTGTGGGTCTAGTACAACAGAGGCAATACATTATGGTATCATTGTCATCCTACAACTATATAACCAATTATATTCATATCTTCTTTTTTTATTGAAAAGCAACTGTTTTTTATAAAGTGCATGAGGAAACTTCCTAAGTCCAACTATACATATATACAGAATTATAATTAGTGAAAATTGTTTTTGAACATTTTCAATTTGTAATTTTAGCTTCTTACTATCTGAGCATTTTGGCTTTGTAATTTATAGATAATATTAGAAACTCAACATCAAAAACTAGCTTATGGGAATGGGATGAGGGTTGCCGCTGTTAGAGATACTGTCAGTTAAGGTATGACAACTGGCAACTGTGCCAACTGACATGCTGTTAGTTTTTGCTATAACAGCTCGTTAGTTTATGTTGTAACAGTACAGTTAGTTTTGGTAGTACTAGTAACAGCTCCTCGAATTCAGGAATTGTTCCCTTGATTTAAGGGAGTTAGTTTAGCCTATTTACAACTTTATAAATAGAGGTTAATCTATTGTATTTTGTAACAATGAAATCATAATAATGCATCTGAAATTTCAACAGCCCCCCGTTGAAACTATAACCACCATTAATGTATATCACTATCCACTGTGGGATTCTCCACAATAACTCAGCTAAAATACATTCGCAAAATCATGTGGCTTTGCATGATAACTTCAAGCATAAAACCAACTATTGTGTAGCCACCAAAGATTCTCAGGCAATAATTATAGATGATTAAACACTTCACCACCAAGTTAGCTTTACAATAAATTTTCTTTCCAAAAGTAAAAAATTTTATGTTGGAATTTAACCCCTCTTTTGGGTAAATTTAACCAGGCAGAGTAAAGACAAAGGAATAATGGTATACAGTGATGAAATGTTAGTGTCTACGATAAGGCCACAGTTTGCAGTACTGTATCACCTCTTATTCTTAAAGGCAGTTACTGGCAGTTGTCAGCCACTGATTCTGTTGTACTGGTTTCTGTTGAACACTATATCACCGCTCATTATGTTATAAGCAGTTACTGACATCTGTTAGTAACGGCTTCTGTTGTATTAGTTTCTGTTGAACAGTCATATAAATTCTATGTATAAATAGGTGTACCCTAACACTTGTTCGAATAATGAAAAGTCTTATTCAAAATCCATTCTACAGTTTCCAGTTTTCTATACCCCTTTCCTTCTGAATCTTGACATGCAAAGGCTACTTTATATGATTGTAAATGACCTACCTGTACAGGGATATATACAAAAGAAACCAAATCCAACTTTAATATCTCCAGGATGGAAGAACCAGCTCCTCTCAGAAGCTGTAATATCAATAAGGCAAATGAAAACTTATCAGGAAGAAACAAAACAAAATGCAAAAAGAGCTTCACCATAATTAACAGTCAAACTCGTACATGAATTTCACTAAACTCCAGTTGAAAATCAAGGCGTGTACTTTCCCCAACATCCTCGGTCGATCGAGATTTGGTGCTTTTCAATTGGATACCTGTGATGTTGTTTTCAATAGAAAGACCATGTTCACTGTGCACAAAATTCACATCCAACTTTGGTAGATTGAAGTTGACCTGTCAATAACAAAATGCTTCACAGTTGACATTAAAACAATTTTAAAAACAAATTTTGAACGCTACTTTTGATTAAATAAAACCAACAAATATAACCAAAACTGTTATCAAATTAAGCAACATATAGTGGATAAAGGCTTTGAATTTTATTAGGCCCGAGATTTCCAAATTAAATTTACTCAAAAGAAACCAAAAGTCACCAAGGACACGAACACGTACTAAGAGAGACTTACAAGTGAAGGAACCACATTTGCCCAAAAGCCAAATTCTAGTGTCCAGCAGGGTCATAAACAGTAACAGAATCAAGACTTTGAAGCAACAAGATCATAACTTATGCAGTTTCGCTACCCTTCAAATTTCTGAAAAAGAAAATGAAAGTGGCTTGAAAAACTAGACCTATCCACAACAAGGAAACCCATAACCGAAGCACCAAATAAAGAGCATAAAGTGGGGGAAAAGCTGCACAAAGACACACCATTACACCACACAGCCCACCAGAAAGATAAACTGATTCTATAATGCATTCTTTTTATTAAATGAGAACTCGGTGTGCTCAGCGGTTTGCTGCACAAGATGGCCAACAAAAGCTTGAGCATTCCCAATGCTTTGTGTGACTAGAATATTCAGTTGACGCAATACCTGATAGATGATGAAGAGATTTTAATCTAACAAAATTGTAAACGAGAACCACGGAAACGCCCTTTTGGAGTTGTCAAGGGTTGGGAATGCGGAGAAAAGTGAAGGATATACACAATTGAGAGAGATGAGCGCCTATGGTAATGGCTGTCAGGGAGGCGGTTCATACTTGATAGAAAAGTGGGTTACTGAACATCCCTGGTGGAGAAGATTATTTGTTTCTGGTGGTGGTGGTGGTAAATGGTCTAGACTCTAGAGAAGCAATAGGTGGAAGAGGAGCGTGAAAAGATTCTATAACACTATTCATACAAGAAGCTAAAGGGCCTAGCTGTAATTTTTTTTAAAGTAATTTGAACCATTCTGAAAATAATAATAATATTTCTAATGGTCAAATATATGGTCCACTGTGAACCATTCATAAGGTTGATCCGTTGTAGCCTCCACCAATAAACTAAACCTTCATATTTGAGAAAGACCAACTTCCTCCATATATTCCGAACTACATTATTAGTTTAGATGCTCAGATACGTGTTATGGCTGAGAAACCTTCTTCCGCCTTATTCTCAAATAAAAAGGAAGGGTTTTCTTCTAGTATATTCCATATCAGTATATTAAAAAAATGTCAAGGGAGCATCAAGTAAGACATCCCGTTTCAAAGAAACAATAAGAGCAGTCAAAAGACTAAACTTTAACCAAACAATTCAAGTCAATCAAACCAAAAGGAAGGCAAAAAGAAACACATGATAAATTCTATAGAGAAACAAAACTAAGAACGCTGGAGAAAAGCTTCAGTGTTTAATACTCTGTTGATCTACTAAAAACAGTGCGTACAAGTTGTACTTATAGTGAGATATGGTCACAATAGGTCTATAGAAATATCACACTTAGTCATTTGCATAACCGCAAATAACATAATGTGGTAAGATGATACTACTGGCAGAGGTGCTGACAGCTGTCAGCTTAAGACTATCTAGGCTATTGCAGTTACAATACTGCTGTACACATTTATAAATTCAAGCAAAATACTCCTCCGTCCCAATTTATAGGAAAACAAACTGATTTTTTTGTCCCAAATTATAAGCAAAAAACTTATCTCTAATTTAATCATGTTCTTCCAAAAACCTATCATTTTCAATAATTGATTTTACTTATTTCAGTGAAATTCAAAGCAATTTGCATTTAATTTGCTCTCATTTCCATTTTCTCCATAACCAATAACCAATCAAAAGTGTTTTTACATCTTCTCATAAGCC